>NC_057813.1:45120873-45249946 GCF_018294505.1 Triticum aestivum
TGTTCGTGGATCAGTTTCCCCGACATCTTTGGCGCGCCAGGTAGGGGGCGTCGAGATTGTGTGAACCTGATCCGGCGTTCACACGAGCTAGATCTTCATTCCCTTCATCAACATGCCACCGAAGAAGAAGACTTCGGCGGCAGCCGCTCCGTCCATGTCACTTCCGCCACCGTTGGAGCAAACGGGTGGTGGAATGGACGCCGGCGGAAGAATGGACGTCGACGAGGAAACTTATGATGCCGCCAGGTCCAAGAACAAAGCTGCACAAACCTCGGCGACTGTACATGTTCCACGCCACTCTCAAGATGCGCAAGACCAACAGCGTCATGGCACTAGCAGTGCCATACACATGATAGCCCAAGACCAAGCTGGTGGATCTCGGGGCGCTCAAGACCAGCATGCGCGCCAGCATATCAGCACGAGCGGGGCACGGTCGCCTGGACGGGATACTGCTCCTTCTAACATAGTTAGAAGTTTGAGCCCGTCCCGCTCCTCGCGCCGTCCGCCACTGCCACCCACCACTCCAGCAGAAGCTTTGGCACGAGCTCAACTTCTCCTAGATTACCCTCCGACGTCGGACAAGATCGACGAATGGAGGGCCACCATTCAGAGTCTCATCAGCTACGCCAACGGCGACACTCCACGGCGGCCGAGCGCGTCGCCGCCGCGGCAGGGTTGCCGGACGCGAGCCGGTGGCGACGAAAAGGGTGGAGGTGCAACTACCATGCAATCACCGCCCCGAAGGCCAAGATCGCCAACTCGCCGGATCCACCTCGACAGCGACTCCACTGCATCGTCGGATCCACGAGCTCGTCGTGATCAGCGCCAAGTTCTTCATGATCGACAACAAGAAGACGCTCGAACCCGCATCGAGCGCCGAAGAGAAGCGCGACGTCAATCCGACAAGCGCACTGGGCCCTCTGTTGACATGCATGCGCCAGGGGAACCAGGCGATCTGCCGTACGCGGTAGGTTGTCCTGCGTTCACTCGTGAGCTGCGGTAAGTCCAGTGGCCCAACACAAAGAACTTCAAGCCAGACGTACCACAGAAGTACGATGGCAAGACGCATCCGTCGGAGTTCCTCAGCATATACACCATTGCGGTACAGGCTGCCGGGGGACGAGATGACAAGATCCTTGCCAACTACTTCCCGCTGGTGCTCAAGCCCAACGTCAGATCCTGGCTCATGCACTTGCCGGACAACTCCATATCCTCTTGGGCTGATCTGTGCCATCAGTTTGTCGGTGCCTTCACAGGCGGACACAAGCCTCATGGCCAGGAGAGTGATCTTCATCTGCTCGCCCAGAAGGAAGGAGAGCCCCTGCGCAAGTACATTCAGAGATTCAGCAGTGTGCAGCACAACATCCCAGACATCCACCCTGCCGCGGTGATCAGCGCGTTCCATCAGAACGTGCGAAAGCGCAGGATGCGAGAGGAAATGGCGATGTGCAAGATCAGGGACGTCAGTGAGTTATATGCACTGGCCGACAAGTGTGCACGTGCTGAGGAAGGGAGGAGACTCCTCGAAGAAAATATAGGAGCGGGAGGATCTAACAGTGAAGATGCTCCCCCGACAAGGAAAAACCGGCGGCGGAACAACAGAAGGAGGAAAGGCAAAGAAGTGCTTGTTGTTGAGCAGTCCGGCAACGGTGGCGGCGCCAAGGAAGCCAAAGCTGGTGACTCCGGCAAGAAGATTGCCGCGGAGGTGGCGGTCGCCGACAAGCAGGACAGCACCAACAAGCAGTATTGCAAGATTCACCGCACCAAGGGCCATGATCTCCAGAACTGTAAGAAGGTCGAACAGCTTGTTGAGCAACAGAAAGCTGAATACGAGCGGCGCGACAAGGAGAAGGCCCAGGAAGGAACTGGTGGATCTGGCAAGAAACGTCCCGGCCGAGGAGGACGCCGCGGCAAGGCCAAGCAGCGGCAAGGAGACAGACCTCCTCGTGGCCGCGACAAGGATGAAGATGATAACGACGATGAAGACATGGATGACGAAGAGACTGATGAGCAGGAGTTCCAAAAAGCCACAGAGGTCATGTGCGTTGACGGTGGTGCTTCTCTGCATACTTCGCATCGTCAGCTCAAGCAGTGGGTGCGGGAAGTTAATGCAGCAGAACCACCCGTCGAGTCACGCAAGCCTCTGAAATGGTCCGGCACGCCTATCATCTTTGATATTGAGGACCACCCGGATCGCATAACTGCGGTCGGGTGCTTGCCAATGTTGGTTTCACCAACAATCCGCAGCCTCAAGGTCACTAAGATGCTAGTTGACGGCGGGGCCGGCTTGAACTTGATCTCCTCCGCGGTGCTCCAGAAACTCTAGATCCCTGGCAGCGAGCTCGAAGAGACCGGCACATTTCAAGGAATCAACCCGGGAAGGAGCAAGCCAAAGGGAAAGATCACGTTGCCAGTAACATTTGGCAGCGAGCTGAACTTCAGGACTGAGAGGGTCACGTTTGACGTTGCCGATTTTCCATTACCTTACAATGGAATCCTTGGCCTTCCGGCACTCGCCAAGTTCATGGCAGCCTCTCACTATGCGTACAACATACTGAAAATGCCAGGCCCGATAAGTGTCATCTCTGTCCCTGGCGACAAAAAGGATGCTCTTATCTGTGCCGACAAGATCTACCGGGAAGCAGCAGCCGCGGCAGAATGCAAGACACTTGCCGCTGAAGCTCCTGGGGGGAAGAAGAAGACCAAGTCCGGCAAGAGCTCTGATGCCCACTCCGGCAAGCGCACCTCTTCGGAGTGCTGCGCTACCATCGAGGACGCACCATTGAGCTCCACCGGCAAGCGTAAGAAGGCAATGGCAGCTCCACCTGAGACCAAGAAGGTGTCCGCCAAGGAGGGCGGCACTGGTGGTACCTTCACCATCAGCGCCACTCTTGACCCCAAATAGGAAAGCATGCTCGTTGCTTTCCTGCGGGCGAATGTCGACGTGTTTGCATGGCAACCGTCTGATATCCCCGGTGTTCCCAGGAAAGTAATTGAGCACCACCTTGCCGTCTGTCCTCATGCGCGGCCCGTCAAGCAAAGAGTCAGGAAGCAGGTAGTAGAGCACCAAGAATTCATCGCAGAAGAAATTAAGAAGTTGGAAGCAGCAGGCCTTGTCAGAGGAGTGCTCCATCCCACGTGGTTGGCCAATCCTGTTGTTGTGCGCAAGGCTAACGGGAAATGGAGACTTTGTATTGACTTCACTGATGTTAATAAAGCTTCTCCCAAAGACCCATTTCCCTTGCCGCGTATTGACCAGATTGTTGACTCCACAGCCGGGTGTGATTTGCTTTCATTTCTTGATGCATACTCAGGATACCATCAGATCTTCATGGAAGAAGAGGACGAAGAGAAAACCGCATTTATCACCCCGTGTGGCACGTACTGTTTTGTACGGATGCCTTTCAGTTTGAAGAATGCTGGTTCAACATTCGCAAGGGTAGTCCATCATGCTTTTGAGCCGCAAATGCACAGAAATGTGGAAGCTTACATGGATGACATAGTGGTCAAGAGCAAGAACAAGGCGACCCTGATTCAAGATTTAGACGAGACATTTGCAAATCTGCGCAAGATCAACCTCAAGCTTAATCCCGAGAAGTGCGTGTTTGGAGTCCCTTCCGGCAAGCTTCTCGGTTTCTTCGTGTCTCAACGGGGAATTGAAGCCAATCCCGACAAGATCAAAGCCATTGAGCAGATCGAAGCACCAAAGCGCGTCAAGGATGTACGAAGGCTTGCCGGTTGCGTGGCTGCTCTCTACAGGTTTATCTCTAGATCTGCTGAGCGCGCCCTGCCATTTTTCAAAATTTTGAAAAAGGCAGGTCCAGTAAAATGGACTCCGGAAGCGGAGGCTGCGCTGCAGGACTTGAAGAGATACCTGTCCTCCACTCCAACGCTTGTCACACCTAAGCCACAAGAGAAGTTGCTGCTGTATATAGCGGCAACCAATCAAGTGGTTAGTGCTGCGTTAGTGGCGGAGAGGGAGGCGGATGATGAGCCAGCAACCACGGCAGATCCATCCAGCGACAAGCAGGGGGCTTCGCCGACAAGCTCTGGTCCCGACAAAGATGGATCTGCGCAGGAGTATGATAAGATGCCGAAGAGAATGGTGCAGCGCCCAGTCTACTTTGTCAGTTCTCTTCTGCAGGGGGCTAGATCAAGGTACTCTGGTGTGCAGAAGTTGCTTTTCGGCCTCCTCATGGCCTCGAGAAAGCTACGCCATTACTTCCAAGCACATGAGATCAAGTCGTCACTCGCTTTCCGCTGAAGAGGATACTGCAAAATCCAGAAGCAACGGGCAGGATTGTCGAGTGGGTGCTGGAACTGTCAAGCTTTGGCCTCAAGTTTGAGAGCACTTCAACTATCCAAAGCAGAGCATTGGCAGAGTTCATAGCAGAGTGGACGCCAACCCCAGATGAAGAAATTCCAGAAACGAGCATCCCCGTCAAAGAGGCAAGCCAAGAGTGGCTGATGTACTTTGATGGTGCCTTCTCGCTGCAAGGCGCCGGTGCAGGCATGCTGCTTGTCGCACCCACCGGAGAGCACCTCAAGTACGTAGTCCAGATGCACTTTCCCAAGGAGCAAGCAACCAACAATACCGCAGAGTATGAAGGATTGCTTGCCGGACTCAGAATCGCAGCAGACCTTGGGATCAAGAAGCTCATTCTCAGGGGTGACTCACAGCTTGTCATCCGCCAAGTGAACAAGAACTACCAGAGTCCATTGATGGAAGCATATGTTGACGAAGTGAAGAAGCTAGAAGAGCACTTTGATGGCCTACAAATGGAGCATATCCCAAGAGCTCAGAATGACATTGCTGATGACCTGTCAAAGTGCGCCGCACTAAAGTTACCTGTGGAACCAGGGATCTTTGTGCTTAAGTTGACTCAACCATCTGTAACACCATCAACTGGACAAAGCAAGAAGAGGAAGTTGGTTTCTGGTGACTACTTTCCGGCAGAGCTCCCCGAAGCCGCCGCCAAGAAAGTCCCCAAGATCAACACCAAGGAGGCTGAGGGGCAGTCTGCTCCGGCAAGCCTTATGGTTTGTTCCATTGAAGCAGACGCTCCCGACAAGCTTTGCTCCGGCAAGCTTGCCGGGGAACATCAAGCTCCGGCAGGACCACAAGTCCTTGCCGTGCAAGCGGATGTTCCCGCAGCAGCAGATGTGCCTTTAGGCCTTGTTGTCGAGCCACAAGCTCCAGCATGGGCACAGCAGATTGTCCACTTCCTTCAGACAGGAGAACTTCCCGAAGAACAAGAAGAAGCGGAAAGAGTAGCCCGGCAGTCAAGTATGTACCAATTTGTTGATAGCATACTGTACAGAAGAAGACTCAACGGTGTGAAATTGAAGTGTATTCGCCGGGAAGATGGACAAAAGCTGTTGGCAGAGATACATGGAGGCATATGTGGCCACCACATTGGCGCAAGAGCACTTGCGGGCAAAGCTTTCCGGCAAGGTTTCTTTTGGTTGACAGCCCTTCAGGATGCAACTACACAAGTAACCAAGTGTGAAGCGTGCCAGTTCCACTCCAAACAGATACACCAGCCAGCTCAAGCTCTCCAGACGATCCCTTTATCCTGGCCGTTTTCAGTCTGGGGGCTCGATATCCTCGGCCCCTTCCCCCGAGCTGTCGGGGGCTTTGAGTACTTGTACGTCGCAATCGACAAGTTCACAAAGTGGCCGGAAGTGCAGCCAGTGAGGAAGGTGACAGCACAGTCAGCAGTCAAGTTCTTCAGGTCAATTGTTTGCCGTTTCGGGATCCCTAATAGGATCATTACCGACAACGGCACGCAATTCACGAGCCGCACCTTCATGCAGTACGTCCAAGACCTTGGCGCCAAGGTCTGCTTCGCTTATGTTGCTCATCCAAGAAGCAACGGTCAAGCAGAGAGGGCAAATGCTGAAGTGCTGCGCGGGCTCAAGACCAGAACTTTCGACAGGCTATGCAAGTGCGGAAGAAACTGGATTGAGGAGCTGCCGGTGGTTCTTTGGTCGATTAGAACAACGCCAAATCGAGCCACTGGCCAGACACCTTTCGCTCTAGTCTACGGAGCAGAGGCAGTTCTCCCCACGGAACTCGTATACGGATCGCCTCGAGTGCTCGCTTATGATGAGCTTGAGCAAGAACAGCTGCGGCAGGACGACGCGCTGCTCCTTGAGGAAGATCGTCTTCAGGCTGCTGTACGAGCTGCTCGATACCAGCAAGCTTTGCGCAGCTACCATAGCCGCAAAGTTAAGGCCAGAAGCTTCGAGGAAGGCGACCTTGTTCTTCGGCGTGTTCAGTCCGCCAAGAATTCCAACAAGTTGACGCCGAAGTGGGAAGGCCCTTATCGGGTGAGACAAGTCACAAGGCCTGGCGCTGTCCGCCTTGAGACCGAAGATGGCATTCCGGTGAGCAACTCCTGGAATATAGAACATCTTTGTAAGTTTTTCCCATAGGGCGCGGTTGCCGGAACCCCGTTCCGGCAACCATCTTTTGTACAAGTCTTGCCGCTGTTGCATGTAATCCTTTGTACAAAGCCGGGCGCAGATCCCGTGGATAAAAAGAACCCCATGTGCTCCGCACAACTTGTCCATTTCATGCATTAGTTCCTCTCTTGCATGCGATTATCTGACACTTTGTGCAGCACCTACATCCGGTAAGCAGTAACGAGCCGAAGAGCTCCATATTATTATTTGCTCTTCTTTCTCTTTTTTTAAAGGAAAAGAAGGTTCCCTCGCACACAAGTTTGCCGGGGGGGAAGGAGAAGATTGTGGTATGGACCAGGCATCGTTCAAGCAAAGACTTGCCTTACCGGGAAGCAAACGACAGAAAAGCTAAGTTGCCAAAGTTTGAGCAATCAATTTTTAAATTTTTAAGTTATCTTCCTCGAACGACCCTGCTTTGTATGGAAAACCTGTGCGCGGAGGAACCGACTCGTGGCTAGTTGCGCCCTTACTTTGGTTCGAGTCCGCTCAACAGCTTAAGTGTGCTGCATCTAGTTGTGACAAGGTTTCTTGTCGGAAGCAGCACCGCCAGCAGGCTGCTGAAGTTCCGCACTCAGCGCCCGCGGCTCGGGTGCCTGCACCGACAAGTTCCCTAGAAGCGTAGGGTAAAAACATACAAAGGAAGGAATCTAGTAAAGGAAATAACATAGCAATTGATAACAGAAATAAAGTTATATTACAAGATAACTTGTCGCAGCTCTAACAGAATGTTTTCATAACATGATTAGCAGCGGCAAGGGAAAAGAAGAAATGGACGGCCTAGTCTACGCGTCCGCCCTCGACCCTCTTGATCTCGCTCACCTTGTCCACAATGGGTGCGACAAGGGCCTTGAGCGCGTCCAGATCGGCGTCAGGCGGCAAGGACCTGAGGACATTGGTGAAGCTGAGGCCTGGGTTGCGGAAGGCCACCTTCATCAGCACCTTCTGAAGAGCGCCGGCACAAATCTTGTGTGACTCGTCGGCCAGCTGCTTTGGGATCTTCTCCCGAAGCCGCTGGAGAGCCGTCGCCACGCCCTTGAAGAATAGGCTGAGCTTGGCGCTGGTTTGGAGATGCTCGTCGGAAGAGTACCCGAGGTCTTCCATCCCCAGCTGCACCAGCTCCCCGTCGATGACTGCGGCGATGTTCACCAGACCCTCGGTCCAGTGCTCCACAGTGTCTCTGAACGAGTTCTGGGTAACTGCAATGCTCTCCAGCAGCGCCGCGTCAGCCTTGACCTTCTCTGACAAGGTCTTCTCCCGTTCCTTGGCGGCCTCCAGCGTCTGCGTCAGCGTGGCCAGCTTCAGCTCCAGGTCTGCTTTGGAATCCTTGGCGGCGTTGAGCTCCTTGCCCCTCTCAGCGAGAAGACCTTGCAGCTCACCGTGGGCGGCAGCATCTTTCTCACGCTCACGCTTGAGCGCGGCAAGCTCCTCACCGCTCTTCCCAATGTTGGCCTCCAGCTGCGCCACCTTTTCCTCCAGCTCTTTCTTGGCGGCCTCTGCAATTGCCGCAGCGTCCTTTGCCTCCTTGAGCGCCCTGCCAAGTGCTTGCTCACGCTCGGCGAGCTCTTCCTCGTAGCTGTCGAGGTTGGCCTTCTGCTGCACTAGTTCACCTTCCCGCGCGGACTGCTTCTCGGCGGCCAGCCTTTGCTCCTCCTCAGCTTCGGCCTTCTCGAGAAGGAAGGCCGTGCGCTCCTCGTCGAGTCGCTCCCGCTCCTGCGCCAGGGACTAGAGAGCTTCTTGATTATGGCCCCGGAGCTCCTCCGCGCGCTTCTCCATGTCAACTCCCGCCTTCGCGACAAGCGCTTCTCGGGAAGCCAGCTTGGCTTGCCGGGCGCGGTAGAGTGACAGCAGCTTCCACAGCAGCTGCTCCTCTTCAGGCTCACCACTGCAGCTGCTGGGCGCGTCAACCAACGACAGTCCAGCAGAGGCGAGCACCTCCCCGTCGAAAGTCTCCCCCTCGACCGGCAACCTGGAGCTCGACGCCCAGGGTAGCTTGATGAAGATATTGTCACCGGCCTTCAAGTAGGCGCCGGACTGGGGCTCCTCGGAGCCCGGCCCCGCAGAAGCGGCAGAGGGATCAGCGGTCGGCGCAGCGCCCGGCGCTCCTGCGGCCTCAGGGTCGTCAGTATGATCGCCCGACCCCTCGCCGGCTTCTGCAGCGGCAGCCCCGGCGGCCTCCTCGCCGGCGGTCTCATCAGCACCGGCCCCTTCCTCGCCGATGCCCTCTGTCTGCATTGGCTCAGCGACAGATGGGTCTGAAGAACGGGGAAGGGAGGAAAATCAATCAAAAATCCAAGAGAGGAAAAACAGAAGAAGCAGAACCCAAGGGAAAGTTTCTGGGCAAGTGGATTACCTGCGCCAAGATCTGCAGTTGCGGCCTCGGTCGCCGCAGGATCAACAGTGTCGTCCCTTGCCGGAGAGTTCCCCCTTGCCGGAGAGCGCTCCCTTGCCGGGGACTCCTCCCTTGGCGGCGCAGTCGAAGCAGGTGGCACTTCGGGACCAGCTTCCGGGCGCTCCTGATGAGACTGCTCTGCTCCTCCTCAAGTCAACAAGCAAGATATCAACAAAGGAAAAAGCACTCAAGCACGCCCGGCAGCAGAAGGCTAAACTATGAACTTACGCTGGGGGCTGCTCTGAGGGGTGATTGCCGGGTCCGTCAAGGTGGTCTCGGACCCACCTCCTGCTGACACGATGGGGTCATCCTTGATGACAATCACCGCGGCCTTGGCCCTCTTCGCTGCTCTCTGGGCCAGCGTTCTGAAAAGAAAGGAGTCCAGATTGGAGAAAGTTAGATACAAGATATAAAAAGCAAGATCGAAGAACTACAAGAGCACCAAAGAAACTCACTCTTCTTCCTCCTCGTCGGAGCTGAGCGCGGAAAGATCAAAGTCCGGCCCTCCTCCGGTGCGGTGAGGTGGAGGAGTAGGATCCCTTGCCCGCTTGGCGGGGGCGGTGGCGGTGGCCTGGGAAGATCCCGCTCCAGTTGCCGCTGTTGCGTGAGGTGCTCCCGCGGCAACATTGCTTGCCGCGGTAGAGCGCGTCGCACGGCTCGGCGGCTGTTGACCCGGCTGCCGCCCCGCTGCATCCCCGGCCCTGCGAAGGCGCCTTCTTGGCGGGCCCGGGGGCTCCGCCTGCGGCAAGTTTTCTGAAGGCTCGGGCTCCTCCTCGCCGGCCTCGCTCGGCTCGGCTTCAGAACCGGCAGGATCCTCCTCGCCCATGAATTCCGCACGCTCGGCAAGGTTTGCCGCCTCCGCGGCCTCCGCCTCCTCCACAGTGAACCCAAACGCGCCCGCAGCAGCTGCGGCCGCAACCTCTTCTGCCCTAGTGGCGATGCGCTGCAGCTCCTCGTCGGTGGTGTCACGGGTGAGGCTCTTCTGCTCGTCAGCATGGACCGGCACCTCCTCCAAGTTGTCGAAGAACGCTTGCACAACGTCATCCGTAGGCTCTTGCCAAGTTGGAACGATTCCATGTGAATCGCACAACGGCATCATGGCGCGGATCCGGTCAAGCGAAGAATTGTTGCACAGTGGAACAACGCCCCTCGGCAGCGTGAATGGATGCTGGGGGTCGCGTTTGAATAACTCCAAGAGCATTGCGTCCAGCTCCAAGACGGTGAAGTTGTAGTTGAGGCCCGGCCGTAGCCTCATGATGTCCGCCGAATTCTTGAATTCCCAAGTGGGCCTCCCCCTCTCCTGCAGGGGGGCAATGCGGTGGCGGAGGAAATCTGCCCCGACAGCACCTACGGTGAGCCCGGCAAGCCTGAGGCGAAGAACCCTAGTGATGGCGATCTTCAGCCTCTCGTCTTCCGGGGCCACATTGCTCCAGTCATTGTCGCGCACTATTGGAGTTTGGCGCACGGCGGTGAAGGGCTGCAGATTCTCCTCGACAATCCAGCACCACTCCGCTCTCCACTCATCCCACTTGCTGCGGAGCTCACCCTCTAAGTATGCCTCCTTCTTGCCGACTCTCGAGATCCAAGCAATCCCTCCGGCAAGCGGCTCTCCTCTCTCTACCCGAGGTATGAAGTAGTGGCGGAAAAGGGCAACACTAGGGTGGACTCCGACAAAGTTTTCGCACAAATGTGCGAAAACTGCCATGGTCAGGATAGCGTTGGGGGTGAAGTCAAGGAGGCGGAAGCCATATGTGTTCATGATATCACAGAAGAACTCCGAGAAGGGCGGGCAGAGCCCGCAATAGAAGAATAGCGCGAAGAATGGGTACCCGTTTGGAGCCAACTCCGAAGCAGCGGCCGGGAGTACCCTCGTGCGCGGATGCGCAAGCGTCTCCGTCGCCCAAAAGAGGTAGAAGTACTCCCTCAACTCCTGCATGCCGAGCTGAGGGGAGAAGACCGCCCGCTCCTTCCGCAGCGCCGCGAGCTCCTGCACCTCGGCCGACTTCACGCCCTTTCCCTTGTCGGCTTTCGGGGCCATGGCGGAGATGGTGAGGGAGATCAACGGCGTGGTGATGCTGGTGCCAATGGGGGGCGGAGCGCTGCTCTCTCGGCTTCAAGAAGAAGGGGGGAGCGGCGGAGGTTCGTGAAGAAGAAGTAGCAGCAACCAGCGAGGGGGAACGAACTGCCCCTGTTTCCTCTGCTTATAAATAGGGACGGGGCGGACGTTTCAGCCTTCCGAATAAACAACCACCCACGATCTCTCCCACAATGCCGCATTCAACGCGTGTTGTTATGGGAGAGCGCGGTGGATACGGAGCGAGATTCGGCGTGGCCCAGCCCGCCTGTGCCCGTGCCCTGACTTGGGCCTGGCCCAACAGCGCTCGGCACCGTGTCTGGCCCAGGCCCGGGGGCTCCTGTCGGTGTACTAGAATAGGGGTTCCCTAGTACCCCAAACTTGTGCACGGGCAGTTGCAGCACCCCGCGGCAAGGCTTGCCGGGCGAACGCCAAGATCCTCCAAGGTTCCCTTGGAGCCATCCAAGAACAAAGTATTTAAGCTAAGGAGACAAGGCCCCGACAAGAGGAGCTTGCCGGGAAGGCCAACCAAGGCACTCCAAGGAACTTGCCGCGACGCGACACGCGCTCCGGCAAGGCAACAAGGCCCCGGCAAGAGGAGCTTGCCGGGAAGACTCAACAAGGTACCCCGAAGCCCGGTGAGCGACGAGCTTCTGGACCCGACAAGATAACAACAGCGGCAAGGCGCTTGCCGCGGCAGGCGGCCACTCTGTGCCCACGCTCCAGCGCATCCACCAACGTGTCGCTCTGGGGACCTCTCCAGGCGCGCGTGGCGGGAGGCTGTGCAGCCAGCGGTGCACAGTGGCATGCGAAGCTGACAAGATCGCCATCGTGGCGAACGGTGGCGCCCCTAACGGTCCTTTTCTGCACTGTTTGGGCGAATCAGACGGGCATTTAATGCCCTTGTCCCCTGCCGTCAGGGTTAGGTAGGGTGCACTTTATAAGTAACTGTATCAACTACCTCGCTTTTTACGTTTGTACCCTCCTCTGCGTTGCCACCTGTCGGTGACCCCTTTAGCGTATAAAAGGAGGCCCATGCGCAACGTAGGGGGGGTTCGGAGAGGAAGAAAAGGCTCGACTCACTCCGAAGCCAGAAAAACTTTAGCTCTCACGAGCAAGAACACAAGATAATACAACCAGACAAGCAGCAGTAGGAGTGTTATCTCTCCGGAGAGCTCCGAAGCTGGGTAAATTGCTCGTGTGCTTCGCCTCGATCCGCTCTTCGTTCTATCTCCGCCCCCCCACCGAACCGAAAGGGGCCCGGTCCGCCGGCCCCATAGGTGTTCGTGGATCAGTTTCCCCCGACAGCGCATGTAGTGGCCGGCGGGCACATGCATCCTCCATGCATGGCCAGTCAGCCAAGTCCATGCGCCGGCGCCAATGCAGCAACGCAAAAGAAGAGAGTGATTCTTGGCAAAAGGCAAGTATTTAGTGCAGTGGGCCTTATAAACACGAACAACTCGCTCTCCCGCTTCCTTCTCCCCCCCCAATTCCCCCCGCTCCCCATCTTCCTCACTCGTCCAGAAAACCCCCGCTCACCTTCTTCCTCACTCGGACAAAAAATGCCTGCTCCTCTTCTTCCACTCCTACAGAAATACCCAGCCCTCCTTCTTCCCCACTCGCACTGCCATGATGACCCACAAGTGTAGGGGATCTATCATAGTCCTTTCGATAAGTAAGAGTGTCGAATCCAACGAGGAGCGAAAGGACATGACAAGCGGTTTTCAGTAAGGTATTCTCTACAAGCACTGAAATTGTAGGTAACATATAGTTTTGTCATAAGATAATTTGTAATGGGTAATAAGCAATGAAAGTAAATAAGGTGCAGCAAGGTAGCCCAATCCTTTTTGTAGCAAAGGACAAGCCTGGACAAGTTCTTATAATGAGAAAAGCGCTCCCGAGGACACATGGGAATTATCATCAAGCTAGTTTTCATCACGCTCATATGATTCGCGTTCGTTACTTTGATAATTTGATATGTGGGTGAACCGGAGCTTGGGTACTGCAAGCATCCCACTTATGATTAACCCCTATTGCAAGCATCCACAACTACAAAAGAAGTATTAAGTTAAACCTAACCATAGCATGAAACATATGGATCCAAATCAGCCCCTTACGAAGCAATGCATAAACTAGGGTTTAAGCTTCTGTAACTCTAGCAACCCATCGTTTACTTATTACTTAGCAATGCCTTCCTATAGGCCCAAATAATGGTGAAGTGTCATGTAGTCGGGGTTCACATAACACCACCAGAGGAGAGACAACATACATCTCATCAAAATATCGAACGAATACCAAATTCACATGACTACTAATAGCAATACTTCACCCATGTCCTTAGGAACAAACGTAACTACTCACAAAGCATATTCATGTTCATAATCAGAGGGGTATTAATATGAATTAAGGATCTAAACATATGATCTTACACCAAATAAACCAACTAGCATCAACTACAAGGAGTAATCAACACTACTAGCAACCCATAGGTACCAATCTGAGGTTTTGCTACAAAGATTGGATACAAGAGATGAACTAGGGTTTGAGAGGAGATGGTGTTGGTGAAGATGTTGATGGAGATTGACCCCCTCCCGATGGGAGGATCGTTAGTGATGATGATGGTGATGATTTCCCCCTCCCCCCCCGGAGGGAAGTTTCCCTGGCAGAACAGCTCCGCCAGAGCCCTACATTGGTTCCGCCAAGGTTCCGCCTTGTGGCGGCGGAGTTTCGTCTCGTAAGCTTGCTTATGATTTTTTCCAGGATAAAAGACTTCATATAGCAGGAGATGGCCACCGGAGGGCTGCCAAGTGGCCCACGAGGTAGGGGGCGCGCCCAGGGGGGTAGGACGTGCCCCCCTCCCTCGTGGGTGGTGGGTGGCCCCCCTCAGGTATTTCTTCCGCTGAATATTTTTTATTAATTCCCAAATTGACTTTCGTGGAGTTTCAAGACTTTTGGAGTTGTGTAGAATAGGTCTCCAATATTTGCTCCTTTTCTAGCCCAGAATCCCAGCTGCCGGCATTCTCCCTCTTCATGTAAACCTTGTAAAATATGAGAGAATAGCCATAAGTATTGTGACATGACGTGTAATAACAGCCCATAGTGCAATAAATATCGATATAAAAGCATGATGCAAAATGGACATATCATGCCACTAGGCTCGTCTCTGGCTACTCTGCTCAAACCCGTGAGCTCGGCGCGACACCCACAAGGAAAATGGAGTCGGCTGGCCCGAGCGCCAAGAAGATGAGGCTCCCGCCAGCGGTGACGCCGGTCGTAGATCCCGCACCCGGCAGCGCGGGGAGAGCCGGCGAGCCCACCTCCCCCCACCCCAACCCAGACCTGAGGAACCGGTAGAATTTCCGGTGGACCGCATCAGCGATCTCCTGGACGTCATCCTTGAGGAGATCATCTCGCTTCTCCCCACCAAGGATTGCTGCTACACACAAGTCCTCTCAACTCGGTGGCGCCCTCTATGGCGTACCGTGCCCCTCAATCTGGACTGTCGTCAGATATATGTCCTTCCTAAATTTGATCTCCTTAGAGAAATTGTCTCCTCTCACCAGCAGGGCCCCGTTCAATGCCTCTGCATACCGACACGCTACCTGTTGTCCATACCCGGCACGGTGGACGCTTGGTTGACATCCCCTGAATTCGGAAAACTCCAGCAGTTTGAGTTGTACCATTACCACCAAAGTTCCATACCACGAACACACCAAGAATTCATGCCCACACCACCGTTGTCCATCTCGCGCTTTTCCTCCTCTCTCCACACCGCCACCTTCACCTAGTGCCATCTACCAGACGATCTGGTACAAATGCTTCGACTCCCAATGCTAAAAAAACTTTTTCTTGTGGTGGTTTATCTGTCAGAGGCCTCACTGCACAACATCATCCACTCCAGTTGCCCTGCCTTGGAGCGCATGCTTATTGTTTTGGGAATAGAAATCCCTATCAGTTGTCTCCAAATAAAGTCAACATGACCTTAAAAGCATTGGAATTTGTTTTGAGGGACATCAGCTCATCATCGAAGATGCCCCTTCACTTCAAACGTTGCTCTTTGATAGTTGTTATAAACCTTCACAAATAACTGTCATCTCTGCGCCCAAACTAGAGACATTGGGTGTAATTCGTAACCCATTTAATGATCACAAGAAGTTGGTGTTTGGCTCCACACTTCTTCAGGTACCATATATTATCATCTACACATTTGTAATCATAAGCTGCATTTTTCATTTGTGCGCATAAGTTTTATATCATCTTGGAGTACACTTTGTGTACTAATATTATGTTATATGCTCAATGAAGAGTTCGTCCATTGATAGCTATAAATGCTGCTGCATTCTGTCAAGATCTTATGTATCGGAATGTTTAGTTTTGATCTTAACATAATTATTGGCTTGCTATGATGCTTTCGATCTCTGGAGAATTTATATATAGAGGTGATGATTTCATGCACACTGAAAGCCCGTATATATTGTACTAGAATTAACTGTTCAGCTGTTGTTCTTTCGACATACTCTTTTTCCAGACCTTAACTGTATTCAATATTCATGTCTACTTAGGGACAACCACATGGAGAAAAATATATAACCAATCAGTGGCGTAATAAGCACCAGGATTTTCTCAGATCTCATGACATTCGTTTGAGGACAATAATGATGTAAGGGTATGCATCCAACCAGGCAAACAGAAGCTTTGTCACATTCTTCTTGTTGAATGCGAGGTTACTAATGTCCATGAGGCTTAAGTTTTATCGCAAGAGATTTCTCACGGACGGACACGTTGAACAGCAAAAAAAGAAGTTTCAGGGAGACAAATCGGCTTCTAAACGTGCTCGGCTTCTATTTACAATAAGTTGTAGTCATCCTGAAATAAAATTTTTTGCATAGGATGTTGATTTTATGGATCAGACCGATCCATTTGTTTGTGACTACGAAAAAGAGTGGTTGGGTTAGATGTTACTGCCATATTCAATCTGGGTTTTGTCTAAAAATTTGATGAACAGTTAATCCTTGGGCTTTTTGTACCATTTGTAAGCTTGAGTTGCATGTTTTTGCCCTCGTACTCCCCTCCACCTGCCACTACACTGCCGCATCTTCCACGACTGTTGTTCGTTCCCGTCGGAGGCCTCGCCATCATTCTTCGCCTTGGTTCGCTCGTTGTGCCCACCGCCGTCTGGCGTTGTCAACATGGTCAACAACCAGGAGGAATCAGGAGATGACTGTACATGGAGAGGCTGACAGTAGGGACCCACCAGGGTCATTGCATTACGCAGGCAAGTGCATCATTATTACAAGCCAAAAAATACTTCCTCTTAATTGTTTGACAGCTAGGTCCCACGCCATTGTCAATGTAGTCAATAAACGAGAAAATTACACAACGGGTGGATAACACCAGGGACACAGCAGCTCACCCAGTTGTTTTTTAGTTTTAGAGACGGAGCTCAACTGCGCGCTGTGCGGGGGCTGTGGCCATCTAGCCCACGCTTATGTTTTTATTTAAGCACATGACGAGCCCAGTTGATATATTTTTTATTTCTGAAAATGGCTAGCCCAGTTCTTTTTTTTGGAGAATACCAAAACCGAGGCCTACTTGCTTTTCTCAGCCTTGTTGGGCTGCAAATCTTTCAAGACGAGGAGGGATGTAAGTAGTAAGAAATGGGCTTCCCCAGAAAATGGGCTATAAGTTGTAAGAAATGGGCTGTAAATTTTTAAACCAAAGCCAACCGGCAATTGCATTAAAATATCAATTTTTTTCTCGATTTCTCTACTCTCTACTCTTATAAAAACCAAAGCCAACTGGCAATTACATTAAAATATCATCTTTTCTCCCACAAGATAAACTACTCATACAAATGCATCTTCATGTTCCGTGCAACGAACGGGCATCTTGCTAGTTAAGATTTTAAATTTCATTCATTTTTTTGCAGAGAATTGTTTTTTGAATTTTATTTTGATATAACTTTTTTAAAATTACTTTTAACGTGACTCGAAATTTTGTGATTAAAAGAGTTCGCACCCCACCGAAATACGCACAATTTCGTTGAATTTTTTAGCAGTGTCCCGAATATATGGTCTATAATGCTAATAAAAGGAATATGGGCTTCAAATATCCTTAAGAATTAGCAAATGGGCTGTAAATTATTGAAAATAATGGCTAATGGGTTGTATGCTGTTTTCCACATATTTGGAGGCTGACTTCTGGGCCTACTAGGTTGATGATGATGTTGTCCTAAAAAGAAGTTGACGCGTACGCAAGGCTTTGTCAACTTAGTCAACACAAAGCAGTGACTGTTGAATGTCCATCCAACGGCCCTCGTGCTTCAATATCTGATCTTCCTGCTCCAACCGCCCAAACCAGCGCTGGCGGGACTACCTGCTCCCTCCTTCCGTGGTTGGTTGTGCTGCCGCCAAGCCATCCCTCTACCCACCCACACATCCTGTTATTTTCCGGCGACGTCAGCCTCACCCCGTAGCCAAACAGTCAGCACTCGTACTCCCCTCAGCATGCGCATCCACTGTGGTGGCTTCACCGGCTCCGGGTCATTCCCTTCCTGGGCCTCTCCCTTGTCCATCGCATTTCTGCTCTCGGCGCGGTGAGGTCAACATGGTCAACAAACAACAGCCATCGGAAGAGGCTGATAGTAGGGGCCCGCACAAGTAAAAGCCTCCTTATTACGTGCAAAATAATGATTCCTCCACCTGACAGTTGGGACCCACTAGAACGGCCTGTGTATTTCGTGAAAAAAATGTTCCCCCCCACTATCAGCTCGGACACACTAGCTATATCTTCGCACGCAAGGAAGTGCCTCCTTATTACGCACAAAAAATGAATACTCCCCCTGCTAGCTGGCACCCACCATGGTGGGAGGCTGACTTGGTCACAGTTCTTTTGGGCGGCTTAAAAAATAAGCTGCCTCTCCCCAGCTTAAAAAATAAGCCACTTCCTAAATTTGTTGAAGCTTCTAAATTAGTTATCCCATAACTAGTTCACAAGCCCCAATGCATGAAGGAGGTGGCTTATGGGGAAAGCTGGGGAGGAGGCGGCTTATTTTTTAAGCCGCCAAAAGAACTGGCCCTTGTGGGCCTACTAAGTTGACGAGAACTGATGGCTTTGTCAAATTAGTCAATATGAATGATTCTAGGTCCATTGACCGTACGATGTCCATCCAACGGCTGTAGTGCTTCTTCAACCTCTGGTCTTCTTGCTCCAGCCGCCCAAAGCAGCGCCGGTTGTGCCGCATGCTCCTGTCTCACGTGGTCGGCTGTGCTGCCACGGAGGCCTCACCGCCCCCTACTATTCCCACCGCTGGCCAGGCCCTGTGGCGATGGCAGCCTCACACTTCAGCCGAACTAGTGAACCCTTGTACTCCTCTCCGCACGGGCTTCCACTGTCGCGTCTTCCCAGGCTCCGCGTCGTCCCCTTCCTAGGCCTCGTCGTCGTCCACCGCCCTGGTGCTCTCGGTGCGGCGTGGTCAACGTGGTCAAGGAACGACTTCCATCGGAAGAGTACTATGCGTGGAGAGGCTGACAGCTGGGTCCACGGCGGCTACAAGGAAGTGCCTCCTTATTACGCGCAAAATAATTATTCCTCCACCTGACAGCAGGGACCCACTGGACGAGCCACCGTTTTTTGCGAAAAAAATGTTTCTCCCCAGACTTCTGGGACCCACCAGCTACATCTTCGCACGCAAGGAAGTGCGTCCATATTATGGGGAAAAATGATTCACCCCCCTGACTGCTGGGACCCACCAGCTACATCTTCACACGCAAGGAAGTGCCTGACAGTTGGGACCCACCTGGTCGAAGCATACGTAGCATTGTCATTCTGGTCGCGAACGTCTACATACATACTGGTCGATCTAGAGGCACGCATGTGTTGTAGTAGAGTCACACACGTGTCATAGTAGAGGCACGCACGTAGCATGTACACGTATGTACAGCGGCCAGGGTGCAACATACATACATATGGGCAGGGTCACGAACGCCTACTCGCGCATACAGGGCGCGTGTACATGGCTGGGTCGGAATGGAGAAACTGCGTCGTCATTGTGTTCATGGGGAGCCAACCGGCTGGGTCAGAACGGAATGCATCGTCGTGTTCATCGGGAGGGCTTGCACGGAACAACCGATGGAACCGAGGCATGGCGCACCAAAGAATAGAGGAAATGGCCTTGTGTTCGATCGATCATGGTCGAAACGGGATCCTGTTCATCGGGAGGGGTCTGGCGTACCGCAAAACGGAGGAAACGGACTTCTGTTGGACCTCCTACGGTCAAAACGGGGTCCTGTTGATCGGGAGGGTGTGGCGTACCGCAAAACGGAGGAAACAGACTTGTGTTGGAGCGCTACGGTCGAAACGGGCTTCTTGTTCATCGGGAGGGGTGTGGCGTACCGCAAAATGGGACTCCACGGGATACTGTTCATCTCCACCGTCGACCTCCTCTAGCCTCCACAGGCTACTGTTCATCCACCGTCGACCTCCTCCAGCCTCCACCTGTGACTGTTCATCCACGGGCTCCTGTTCATCCAGCCTCCACCATGCGCTCCTCCACCGGCTACTGTTCAGCCAGCCCTCTCCACGGGGTCCTGTTCAACCACCCCTCCACCGGCTACTGTTCATCCAGCGCTCCACCGGATACTGTTCAACCTTCCCTCCACGGGGTCATCCTATTCATCCAGCCCTCCACGGGGTTGTCATGTTCATCCTGCCCTCCACGGGGTCCTGTTCATCCACCCCCAACCGGCTTGATCGGGGTCATGTTCATCCAGAGGCAACACCACGGGGTCATGTTCATCCACCCCCACCAGGAACTATTCATCCAAGCCCCCCCCCCCCCCAACAACGCTCACTGTTCATCAAGGGAAGGAGGCAGCGGGGTTCGATCGGCTCAGTTAGCAGCAGTAGCGAAGGAATCACTCGGGTTCAGTAACGTAGCTAGTGCAATCGCTCGGATTCAGTTAGAGCCCAACGCCTCGCTTGGGTTCAGTTCGAGCCCAACGCCTCGCACACACGCGCGTACGTGTATGATAGAAACGCGCATCGCTCGGCCCCCGACCACCCACCGTAACCGGGAACTCCCCGACATTTTTCTCGCCCTCACTTCTACCACGGTTTTTTCCGTCATGGACAGCCCAAAGAATGTCATGCAACTGCATCTTTGGCCTGCCCAGGACGAAAAGCCCATTTTCTGTCATGATTTTTTGTCATAGAAGTAGGATCCCACCACATCTATAATGATACTGGGTTTTGTCACAATTATCGTCATAGAAGTGTCATAATTATGATAGAAAAATCATTCGACCCAAAATGTCATGGATGTGTCTTTTTTCTGTAGTGTGCATGCTATGTTCCCCAACAGTGGCATCCGAGCCAGGTCAATGCATAGATGATATGCACGAGTAGAACACAAAGAGTTGTGGGCGATAATAGTCATACTGCTTAACACCAACGTCTTACTTTGATTTGGCGGTATTGTTGGATGAAGCGGCCCGGACCGACATTACATGACCGCGTTCATGAGACTGGTTCTACCGACGTGCTTTTCACACAGGTGGTTGGCGAGTGTCTGTTTCTCCAACTTTGTTGAATCGAATTTGACTATGGCTGGTCCTTGTTGAAGGTTAAAACAACACACTTGACAAAAAATCGTTGTGGTTTTGATGCCTAGGTAAGGACGGTTCTTGCTAGAAGCCCATAGCAGCCACGTAAAACTTGCAACAACAAAGTAGAGGATGTCTAACTTGTTTTTGTAGGGCTTGTTGTGATGTGATATGGTCAAGACGTGATGTGATATAAATTGTTGTATGAGATGATCATGTTCTGTAACAAAGTTATCGGCAAGTGGTAGGAGCCGTATGGTTGTCGCTTTATTGTATGAAATGCAATCGCCATGTAATTGCTTTACTTTATCACTAAGCAGTAGCAACAGTCATAGAAGCAATAGTTGGTGTGACGACAACGATGCTACGATGAAGATCAAGGTGTCAAGCCGGTGACAATGGAGATCATGATGGTGCTTTGGAGATGGAGATCAAAGGCACAATATGATGATGGCCATAGCATGTCACATATTTTGATTGCATGTGATGTTTATCTTTTATGATTCTTATTTTTCTTATTACAATGGTAGCATTATAAGATGATCCCTCACTAAATTTCAAGGTATAAGTCTTCTCCCTGAGTATGCACCCTTGCTATAGTTCGTCGTGCCGAGACACCACGTGATGATCGGGTGTGATAAGCTCTACGTTCACATACAATGGGTGCAAGCCAGTTTTGCACGTGCAGAATACTCGGGTTAAACTTGACGAGCCTAGCATATGCAGATATGGCCTCGGAACACTGAGACCGAAAGGTCAAACGTGAATCATATAGAAGATATGATCAACATAGAGATGTTCACCATTGAAAACAACTCCATGTCACGTGATGATCGGACATGGTTTAGTTGATATGGATCACGTGATCATTTAGATGACTAGAGGGGTGTCTATCTAAGTGGGAGTTCTTTAGTAATATGATTAATTGAACTTTAATTTATCATGATCTTAGTCCTGATAGTTTTTTTGCATATCTCTGTTGTTGTAGATCAATGGCCCGTGCTACTGTTCCCTTGAATTTTAATGCGTTCCCAGAGAAAGCTAAGTTGAAAGATGATGGTAGCAACTACACGGATTGGGTCCGTAACTTGAGGATTATCGTCATTGCTGCATAGAAGAATTATGTCCTTGAAGCACCGCTAGGTGCAAGGCCTGCTGCAGGAGCAGATGCTGATGTTATGAACGTCTAGCAACCTCGATCTGATGACTACTCGATAGTTCAGTGTGGCATGCTTTACGGCTTAGAATCGGGACTTCAAAGACGTTTTGAACTTCATGGAGCATATGAGATGTTCCAAGAGGTGAAGTTCATATTTCAAGCAAATGCCCGAGTTGAGAGATATGAAGTGTCCAACAAGTTCTATAGCTGCAAGATGGAGGAGAATAGTTCTGTCAATGAACACATACTCAGAATGTCTGGGTACCATAACCACTTGACTCAGCTGGGAGTTAATCTTCCTCATGATAGTGTCATTGACAAAGTTCTTCAATAACTGTGTCACATCCCTAGCTTCTGGTACTGCCTGGTGTTTGCATCTTGTTGCATCATGTTTAAATTCTATTTAAGTTGAAATGGGGACTGATAAACCCTAGAATCAAATGAATTTCAACTAGGATCAAAATAATAAAACATATTTTCAATAAATCCAAGGTGCCTTTAAAAATGTTCATGATTTTGGTCACATCCCTAGCTTTTGGTACTGTGTGGTGTTTGCATCTTGTTGCAACATGTTTAAATTCTATTTAAGTTGAAATGGGGGCTGATAAACCCTAGCTACAAATGAATTTCAACTAGGATCAAAATAATAAAAAATATTTTCAATAAATCCAAAGTGCCTCTGAAAATGTTCATGATTTTTGATAAAGGTGAAAACCTCTGCTAAAAATGATGCAATTATTTTTAGGCCATTCTGGATTTTTGAATTAATCCATATTGTATTTGAATTGGGGCATTTGAATTCTATAAATATTTTAAATGCTCAAATTATTCTGAAATGATTTGAGGGTTATTGGGAATAATTTCACAAGTGCCCACAATTATTTTCAGCATTTTATCAAATGATTTAGTATTTTTACTAAATCAAAACAAAACAGAAAAAAATAGAAAACTGAAACAAAAAGAAAGAGAAAGAGAGAGCAAGCCACCTGGGCCACTTACCCGGACCTACCTGGCCAAATTCCAGCTGGCGGCCCAGCCCATCAGGCGAAGCGGCTGTCTTCAACCTCTGCGAGTAGGCAGAGGCGTGTCGATGCGCGCGCGATCGCCGTGGCCACCTCCCTACCTGCTTCCTCCACCCCGACTCCTCCAGACGCGCCACGGAGACGCTCAGTACCCCCTGCACCCCTCTCCTCTGTCCCTGGACCTCTCTCCCTCCTCTGCTCTCTCCCTACCATGCCACCGAACACGCCCATTGCTGCCGTTCGCTGTTGCCACGACCACCGCCATCCCGACGATGCCCCGAGCTACTCCCGAGCTCCTGCACCTCGTCGCCAACTCCCTCACCGAGCCATGCGACTGGAAGACCCCCAAAGCGCCGCCCCCAACATCTTCTTCCTCCTCGGGTCTCCGAGATCGCCGGCGGCCGCACGTTGATTCACAGGAACCAGGACCTCCCCGAGCCCGGCGAGCCGTTCTTCGAGATCGTTGTGAGCTCCTCTTCCTTTCCCATCATATTCCATGGTGAATTTCGTTCGTTAGCTCGATTCCCGCCATCGCCGAGAGCTCCCGCCGCCGTGTCGCATCGCCGCCGTGGCCTGAGCTCGACCTGTTCCTGTCCGAGCATGCGGTAGTGCTCTAGGAGCTCCCATGGTGCTCATGCGCTACTCACCTGCTCGCTAGCAAGCTGCAACCCCGTGCACGATCGAACCCGAGCCACTGCCACCGCCGAACGTCGTCGCCGGCCATTCTTTTGGCGACTCCAGCACCAACCGCCACCACCCCTAGATGCGTCGCACTGCCAGCTTTCCAACGGGACCGCCCACAGCCCAAACGGCCTCCTGTAGGTGAACCCCGAGCCACTCCCGTGCGCACCCGCCACGGATCTGGTCGCCGGCGTTAAGACGCCGACGATGATGACATGGACGCTTAATTAGGCACTAATCACCACTAATCCTTCCCTAACAGATGCTGACAGGTGGGCCCCGCAGCGGGTCAAATCCTAGTCAACACGGGATTAACTCCCCACTAATCATGAGCCTATGCCATGTGGGACCCGATGGTCAGGTTTGACCCTGGTCAACCCTGTTGACTTGCTAACGTCGCAGTGATGTCATGTTGACGCAATAAGTCATTTTATGGATTTGATTTATTTCTAAAAACCAGGAAAATCCAGAAAATTGTATAAACTTCTAAAATTCATAGAAAATTACCTATAACTCCAAACAAGATAAATTATATATGAAAAATGATCAGAAAAATCCAATCTATCCATCTGAATTGGTTTGATGCATGTTTAAACAACTTAACCCTGCTGTTTAGTGCAAAACATGATAAAGCACTATTTAAATTCATAACATGAGTTTGGGATTAAACCTTTGGTTCAAATTGACTCAAACCCATCTGGCTGTAGTTGCATTAAGCCAACACACTCATATTACCATGTCATGATGATGCATCATATTGTGCATTGCATTGATTGTGTTTCCTTCTTTGTTGCCGGTATTTGTCCCCTCTTAGTAGACGTGGTTCTGACGATGAGATCGATGACACCGATGAAGAACTATACTATCTTCACAAGTGCCTGATAACCCACAAGTGTAGGGAATCGCAACAGCTTTCGAGGGTAAAGTATTCAACCCAAATTTATTCTTGAGTATTAGTAGTTGAGTTGTCAATTCAACCACACGTGGATAACTTAGTATCTGCAGCAAAGTATTTAGTAGAAAAGTGGTATGATAATAAAGGTAACGGTAGCAAAAGTAAAGATAAATGTTTTGGGTTTTTGTAGTAGTTGTAACAGTAGCAACGTAAAAGTAAATAGGCAAAGAACAATATGCGAAAATCTCATAGGCAATGGGTCAGTGATGGATAATTATGCCGGATGCGATTCCTCATGTAATAGCTATAACATAGGGTGACACAGAATTAGCTCCAATTCATCAATGTAATGTAGGCATGTATTCCATAAATAGTCATACGTGCTTATGGAAAAGAACTTGCATGACATTTTTTGTCCTACCTTCCCGTGGCAGCGGGGTCCTTACGGAAACTAAGGGATATTAAGGCCTCCTTTTAATAGAGAACCGGAACAAAGCATTAGCACATAGTGAATACATGAACTCCTCAAACTACGGTCATCACCGACAAGTATCCTGATTATTGTCACTTCGGGGTTGTCGGATCATAACACATAATAGGTGACTATAGACTTGCAAGATAGGATCAAGAACACACATATATTCATGAAAACATAATAGGTTCAGATCTGAAATCATGGCACTCGGGCCCTAGTGACAAGCATTAAGCATAGCAAAGTCATAGCAACATCAATCTGAGAACATAGTGGATACTAGGGATCAAACCCTAACAAAACTAACTTGATTACATGGTAAATCTCATCCAACCCATCACCGTCCATCAAGCCTACGATGGAATTACTCACACACGACGGTGAGCATCATGAAATTGGTGATGGAGGATGGTTGATGATTACGACAGCGACGAATCCCCCTCTCTGGTGCCGCGAACGGACTCCAGATCAGCCCTCCCGAGAGAGATTAGGGCTTGGCGGCGGCTCCGTGTCGTAAAACGCGATGAAACTTGTTCTCTGATTTTTTTCTCCCCGAACGTGAGTATATGGAGTTGGAGTTGAGGTCGGTGGAGGTCCAGGGGGCTCACGAGATAGGAGGGCGCGCCCTAGGGGGGGCGCGCCCCCTGTCTCGTGGACAGCTTGTGGGACCCCTGGTGTTGATTCTTTCGCCAAAAATTCTTATTAATTCCAAAAAGTGCCTCCGTGGATCTCCAGGACATTCCTAGAACTTTTCTTTTCTACACATAAAACAACATCATGGCAATTCTGCTGAAAACAACATCAGTCCGGGTTAGTTTCATTCAAATCATGCAAGTTAGAGTCCAAAACAAGGGCAAAAGTGTTTGGAAAAGTAGATACGTTGGAGACGTATCAACTCCCCCAGGCTTAAACCTTTGCTTGTCCTCAAGCAATTCAGTTGATAAACTGAAAGTGAAAAAGAAAAACTTTTACAAACTCTATTTGCTCTTGTTGTTGTAAACATGAAAATCCAGCATTCAGGTTTCAGCAAATATTATGAACCAACCATACTCACAATAACACTTAGGTCTCACAAGTACTCATATCAATAGCCTAATCAGCTAGCGAGCCATAATAATAAAACTCGGATGACAACACTTTCTCAAAATAATTATAACATGATATAACAAAATGGTATCTCGCTAGCCCTTTCTGAGACTGCAAAACATAAATGTAGAGCACCTTTAAAGATCAAGGACTGACTAAACATTGTAATTCATGGTAAAAGAGATCCAGTCAAGTCATACCCAATATAAACCAATAGTAATGAATGCAAATGACAGTGTGCTCTCCAGCGGGTGCTTTTAATAAGAAGGGTGATGACTCAACATAAAAGTAAATAGATAGGCCCTTCGCAGAGGGAAGCAGGGATTTGTAGAGGTGCCAGAGCTAGATTTTAAAATAGAGATTGAATAACATTTTGAGCGGCATACTTTTGCTGTCAACGCAACAACTATGAGATGGCTCTATCTTCCATACTACATGCATTATAGGCGGTTCCCAAACAGAATGGTAAAGGTTTATACTCCCCCAACCACCAACAAGCATCAATCCTTGGCTTGCTCGAAACAACGAGTGCCTCCAACATACAACAGCCCTGGGGGAGTTTTGTTTAATTATTTTGATTTGCTTTGATCGTTTTGGACCATGGGACTGGGCATCCCGGTTACCGGCCTTTTCTCGTGAATGACGAGCAGAGTCCACTCCTCTTGAGAATAACCCACCTAGCATGGAAGATATAGGCAGCCCTAGTTGAAACATGAGCTGCTCAAGCATACAAAACAGAATTTCATTTGAAGGTTTGGAGTTTGGCACATACAAATTTACTTGGAACGGCAGGTAAATACCGCATATAGGTAGGTATAGTGGACTCATATGGAAAAACTTTGGGGTTTAAGGAGTTTGGATGCACAAGCAGTATTCCCGCTTAGTACAGGTGAAGGCTAGCAAAAGACTGGGAAGCGACCAACTGAGAGAGCAGCAACAGTCATAAACATGCATTAAAATTAATTCAGACCGAATACAAGCATGAGTAGGATATAATCCACCATGAACATAAATATCGTGAAGGCTATGTTGATTTGATTCAACTACATGCATGAACATGTGCCAAGTCGAGTCACTCAATTCATTTAAAGGAGGATACCGTCCCATCATATCACATCATAATCATTCTAATAGCATGTTGGCACGCAAGGTAAACCATTATAACTCATAACTAATCAAGCATGGCACAAGCAACTATAATCTCTAAATGTCATTGCAAATATGTTTACTTCATAATAGCTGACTCAGAAACGATGAACTCATCATATTTACAAAAACAAGAGAGGTCGAGTTCATACCAGCTTTTCTCATCCCAATAAGTCCATCATATGTCATCATTATTGCATTTCACTTGCACGACCGAAAGATGTGTATAATAATAAGAGTGCACGTGCATTGGACTAAGCTGGAATCTACAAGCATTCAATTCAAGAGAGAAGACAAGGTAATATGGGCTCTAAGTTAAATAAACAATCATGCATATGAGAGCCACTAAACAATTTCAATATGGTCTTCTCGACCCCCAAAGGAAAGAAAATAAAATAAAACTATTTACACGGGAAAGCTCCCAACAAGTAAGAAGAAGAACTAGAAATCTTTTTGGGTTTTCATTTTAATTTCTACTACAAGCATGGAAATTAAACTAACTATTTTTTTGGTTTTTTCTTAAGGTTTATCAAACACAAAAGAAGAAAACTAGAAAAAGAAATTTAAACTAGCATGGATAATACAATGAAAGAGTATGAGCACCGACGACTAGTGTGTGAACATGAATGTAAAGTCGGTGAGAAATACGTACTCCCCCAAGCTTAGGATTTTGGCCTAAGTTGGTCTAGTACCAAGGACCGACGCTACTCTCCCCGGTGTAATGGGAGGTGTAATCAGGATACCACTGGCCCGTCATCTCCGGATCCCTCTGGACAGATGATGCACGATAAGGGTCTAGTTCAGGTTCCGGCTTAGGTTCAGGTTCTGGAGTAAAATCTTGGGCTCGATGGTTGTTCACCGCCTCCGGCGTAACAAGAAAACTTTCTGCAAGCAAATCAAAAAACAGAGGCGCAGGCAAAATAATAATCTCAATGTGTTTCTTATTAAATCTAAGTTTATACAAGAGCATCTTTTCTTCGTTGTCAAACATAAACTTGTGTGCTACCATGCTCTTGTAATCTAAGATGTGAGGAGGCAATTTTATCTCCTCCTCCTCATGGTGCCTAATGGGTATCTAAAAATGTTTAGTAAGACGTGCAGCATAGATACCTCCAAATATGGGGCCTTTTGTACGATTCAGGGCTAGCCGTTTAGCAACGACGGCACCCATGCTAAAAGTATTGTCCCCAAGCAAAGCATGTTGAAGAATGATAATATCAGGGATGCTCAAGTTTCCACTATTTCCATGACCAATCAAGCATCTACTAGCAAATATGGCAAAGTAGCGTAAAACAGGAAAGTGTGTGCTAGAGACTTTTGCCTCAGAGCCCTTCTTTGGCTCCTCTACAGCAATAGTATTAACAAAGCCACCCACATCTTCATGATGGGGTTCCTCTAATTCTCCCTCATAAGGTATCCTACACACCGCGTAAAAATGACGTAAAGACATTTCTTTGAATTCATCATATAAATGAAATGATACTGCAGACGGTCACTTCTTAGGATAATAATAAAAAATTTGCACGAAAGTATTGGTAAGTAAGAGATACTGGTCAATTCGATCGTTGATGAAACCGATGAGGCATGCAGTCTCGATCAAAGAATAAAAGTTTTCATGAATTCCAACTTCTTTCAAGAAATCCTCCCATGGCCATTCACACAACCGTACTTCCGCTAAGCGAGGAAGATTATACTTGGCTTTTTCCTTCTCTTTGGCTTGTTTTTCCTGAGAGCTTTGGCTAGAAGAGCCCTTCAAGAACCTCCTTAACATTTTCTGAAAAAATCTGAAATTTTAGTAACTTCAAAATAAAAGTGAATAAAACTAAACAAAATTGATAGCAACTACTCCTACAAGTGCCTAGAGCGTATATCATGCATTGGAATTTCTTGGGACCACAAAAATTTAACATGCAAGCTCAAGAACAAGGTCACCTATGCAGCAAAAATTTGCAATTAATAAAGCACTAGAACAAAAACTAATTGGACCAATGGAGGAGTCACATACCAAGCAACAATCTCCCAAAGCAGTTTTGTGAATGGGGCTTTGAGCAAGGAGATCAAAAATCGCAGCAAAACAAGCTAGAACTCGTGCTTGAGCTGGATGGGGATTTTTTGGGTAGAAGATGAAGTGTGTGGGTGCTGGCATAAGTGGAGGGGGCCACCAGGGGCCCACGAGACAGGGGCGCGCCCTATAGAGGGGGGGTGCCCTCCACTCTCGTGGCCTGGTGCTTGCCCCTCCTGAAGTGTTTTCAGTGCCTAAAATCCTCAAATATTCCAGAAAAAATCATACTAAATTTGCAGGGCATTTGGAGCACTTTTATTTTCGGACTATTTTTTATTGCACGGATAATTCAGAAAACAGACAGATAATACTATTTTTGCTTTATTAATTCTAAATAACGGAAAGTAAAAAGAGGGTACAGAAGGTTGTGCCTTCTAGTTTCATCCATCTCGTGATCATCAAAATGAACCCACCAACAAGGTTGATCAAGTCTTGTTAACAAACTCATTCCGAATAACACGGAACCGGAGAAATTTCGAATAACACTAAGTTACCTCAACGGGGATATGAAAATCCCCAACAATAAGAATATCATACTTTTTCTTGACAGTAGGAAGAGGAAATTCAAAACCTCCAAAAATGATAGTTGGAACTTTTTCAATAGAATTGATTCTATGAACCTGAGATTGTTTCCTCGGAAAGTGTACCGTATGCTCATTACCATTAACATGAAAAGTGACATTGCCTTTGTTGCAATCAATAACAGCCCCTGTAGTATTAAGAAAAGGTCTACCAAGGATAATAGACATACTATCGTCCTCGGGAATATTACGAATAGTGACATTTGCAACCACAACAGGCACATCCTCACAAATACCGATAGGTATAGCAGTTGATTTATCAGCCATTTGCAAAGATATTTCAGTAGCTGTCAACTTATTCAATTCAAGTCTACGATATAAAGAGAGAGGCATAACACTAACACCGGCCCCAAGATCACATGAAGCAGTTCTAACATAATTTCTTTTAATGGAGCATGGTATAGTTGGTACCCCCGGATCTCCAAGTTTCTTTAGTATTCCACCCTTAAAAGTGTAATTAGCAAGCATGGTGGAAATTTCAGCTTCCGGTATCTTTCTTTATTTGTGATGATATCCTTCATATACTTAGCATAAGGATTTACTTTAAGCATATCAGTTAAGCGCATACGTAAGAAAATAGGTCTAATCATTCCAGCAAAGCGCTCAAAATCCTCATCATCCTTTGACTTGGATGGTTTAGGAGTAAAGGGTATGGGTTTCTGAACCCATGGTTCTCTTTCTTTACCGTGCTTCCTAGAAACAAATTCTCTCCTATCAAGATCAATAGCAGGTTCAATTGATTGTAGGTTATCAAGATCAATAGCAGGTTCAATCTCTACATCATTTTTTTTGCTAGGTTGAGCATCAACAAGAACTTTATCATTAACATTATCATTAGGTTCATATTCATCACCTGATTGTGTATCAGCATCAGAAATAGAAATATCATTGGGATTCTCAGGTGTGTCTACAGTAGGTTAGAAGCATGCAAAGTCCTATCATCTTTCTTTTTCTTATTTTTAGAAGAACTAGGTGCCTCTAAATTATTTCTCTGAGAATCTTGCTCGATTCCCTTAGGGTGGCCTTCAGGATACAAAGGTTCCTGAGTCATTCTACTAGTTCTAGTAGCCACTCTAACAGCAAAGTCATTTTTATTATTCAGTTCATCAAGCAAATCATTTTGAGCTTTAAGTACTTGCTCAGCTTGAGTAGCAACCATAGAAGCATATTTCCTAATGTGGTGAAGTTCATCTTTAACTCTAGCCAAATTATCGCTTACAGGTCCTATCTCGAAAGCATTATTCTTTAACTCTCTACCAACATAAGCATTAAAACTTTCTTGTCTAGCCATAAAGTCATCAAATTCATCTAACCAGGGGCTATGGAATTTAGTAGAGGGGATTTCAACTTTATCATATCTATAGAGAGAATTTACCTTTACTACCTATGTCGGGTTATCAAGACAATGTGGTTGTTCAGGCGGTATATTAAGACCATGTATTTCTTCAGTAGGAGGTAAATTCTTAACATCTTCAGCTTTAATACCTTTTTCTTTCATTGATTTCTTTGCCTCTTGCATATCTTCAGGACTGAGAAATAAAACACCTCTCTTCTTTGGAGTGAGTTAGGAATAGGATCAGGAGTTGGCTCAATTGGTTCAGGAATTGCCTCAGGAATTGGCTCAGGAAGAGTCCAATTATTTTCATTAGTCAACAAATTATTCAATAATATTTCAGCTTCATCGACTGTTCTTTCCCTAAAAACACAACCAGCACAACTATCCAAGTAGTCCTTGGAAGCATCAGTTAGTCCACTATAAAGGATATCACGAATTTCATTTTTCTTAAGAGGGTGATCAGGCAAAGCATTAAGTAACTGGAGAAGCCTCCCCAAGCTTGTGGGAGACTCTCTTCTTTGATTTGCACAAAATTATATATTTCCCGCAAGGCAGCTTGTTTCTTATGAGCAGGGAAATATTTAGCAGAGAAGTAATAAATCATATCCTGGGGACTACGCACACAACCAGGAGCAAGAGAGTTATACCAAGTCTTAGCATCACCCTTTAATGAGAACGGAAATATCTTAAGGATATAAAAATAGCGAGACTTCTCATCATTAGTAAATATGGTGGCTCTATCATTTAACTTGGTAAGATGTGCCACAACAGTTTCAGATTCAAGGCCATAAAAAGGATCAGATTCAACTAAAGTAATAATTTCAGGATCAACAGAGAATTCATAATCCTTATCAGTAACACAGATAGGTGAAGTAGCAAAAGCAGTATCGGGTTTCATTCTAGCATTAAGAGACTGTTGCTTCCACTTAGCTAATAACTTCTTAAGATCATATCTATCATTGCAAGCAAAGATTTCCCTAGCAGCTTCTTCATTCATAACATAACCCTTAGGAACAACAGGCAATACATAATCATTGGGAGAACCTTCATCATCACTATCATCAATAATAGGTTCTTCAATAATTTCATTCCCCCTAACTCTAGTAAGTTCTTCATCAAGAAATTCACCTAATGGCCAGTAGTATCACGCACAGAAGTAGTTTCATCATGCATAGCAGAAGTGGCATCTTCAATAACATGCGACATATCAGAATTCATAGCAGTAGCAGGTTTAGGTGTCGCAAGCCTACTAATAACGGAAGGAGAATCTAGTGCAGAGCTAGATGGAAGTTCCTTACCTCCCCTCGTAGTTGAGGACAAAATCTTGGTTTTAGCATCTTTCAAGTTCTTCATAGTGATCAACAGATATAAATCCCAAGTGACTCAGAGAATAGAGCTATGCTCCCTGGCAACGGCGCCAGAAATTAGTCTTCATAACCCACAAGTGTAGGGGATCGCAACAGCTTTCGAGGGTAAAGTATTCAACCCAAATTTATTGATTCAACACAAGGGGAGCCAAAGAATATTCTTGAGTAGCAGTTGAGTTTTCAATTCAACCACACCTAGATAACTTAGTATCTGCAGCAAAGTCTTTAGTAGCAAAGTGGTATGATAATAAAGGTAACGGTAGCAAAAGTAAAGATAAATGTTTTTGGGTTTTTGTAGTAGCTGTAACAGTAGCAACGTAAAAGTAAATAAGCGAAGAACAATATGTGAAAAGCTCGTAGGCAATGGATCGGTGATGGATAATTATGCCGGATGCAATTCCTCATGTAATAGCTATAACATAGGGTGACACAGAACTAGCTCCAATTCATCAATGTAATGTAGGCATGTATTCCGTAAATAGTCATACGTGCTTATGGAAAAGAACTTGCATGACATCTTTTGTCCTACCCTCCCGTGGCAGCGGGGTCCTTACAGAAACTAAGGGATATTAAGGCCTCCTTTTAATAGAGAACCGGAACAAAGCATTAGCACATAGTGAATACATGAACTCCTCAAACTATGGTCATCACCGAGAAGTATCCCGATTATTGTCACTTCGAGGTTGTCGGATCATAACACATAATAGGTGACTATAGACTTGCAAGATAGGATCAAGAAAACACATATACTCATGAAAACATAATAGGTTCAGATCTGAAATCATGGCACTCGGGCCCTAGTGACAAGCATTAAGCATAGCAAAGTCATAGCAACATCAATCTCAGAACATAGTGGATACTAGGAATCAAACCCTAACAAAACTAACTTGATTACATGGTAAATCTCATCCAACCCATCACCGTCCATCAAGCCTACGATGCAATTACGCACACACGACGGTGAGCATCATGAAATTGGTGATGGAGGATGGTTGATGATGACGACGGCGACGAATCCCCCTCTCCGGAGCCCCAAACGGACTCCAGATAAGCCCTCCCGAGAGATTTTAGGGCTTGGCGGTGGCTCCATGTCGTAAAACGCGATGAAACTTTTTCTCTGATTTTTTTCTCCCCGAACGTGAATATATGGAGTTGGAGTTGAGGTCGGTGGAGGTCCAGGGGCCCCACGAGATAGGAGGGCACGCCCTAGGGGGGCGCGCCCCCTGTCTCGTGGATAGCCTGTGGGCACCCTGGTGTTGATTCTTTCGCCAAAAATTCTTATTAATTTTAAAAGGTGCCTCCATGGATTTCCAGGACATTCCGAGAACTTTTCTTTTCTACACATAAAACAACATCATGGCAGTTCTGCTGAAAACAGAGTTAGTCCGGGTTAGTTTCATTCAAATCATGCAAGTTAGAGTCCAAAACAAGGGCAAAAGTGTTTGGAAAAGTAGATATGTTGGAGACGTGTCAGTGCCAGGCAAGCAAAAAAAACCTTGTTCATTCTGATACAATTCCACTCTCTTGCTCCTGCTCTCTTTTACTACATTAGGAAAACAATGACATATTTGTTACTTGCTGCGGTAGTTGAACCCCTTTCCTCTGCATGACCTATCATTGCCACAGTAAATAGATGAAACCCACTAGCATGAGTAGGAGTTGTTTTAGCCCTGATGTGCCTACTCATTCATGCTTGTTTGTCATGCCTGCTACTGCTTAGAGTTGAGTCAGGTCTGATTCATCGGGGATGAATTGAATGTTGTGAACATGTCCTGCTGTGTGTGAACTAAGTGTCTGAACACGATTTGGTAAAGGTAGCGGTGAGCGGCCATGTAGAAGTACATGGTGGGTTGTCTCATTGAATCCATCCTCAGGAACTGAGTTCTGTGCTTGTGATCCATGAACAGCTACTACCACGCATTGGAATGCTTAAGTGCCCCTCTCGACTTATTAATCAACTCGATCTCTGTCCAGGAGTTGCAACTAGGTTCTTGTGTTTGTAGGTAGTGCTAGTAGTCTACCAAGTGGCACCCGGTACAGGTGGGCTTGGGACAGACTAGGTGCAGTGGCACGATGTACCAAGTGGCACCCGGATGGTGGGCTTGGGAACCCTGCTCACATCGTTTGGGGCAGTGAGCGACACCCCGGCCGAATCTCCTTGCGGATGGAACCGGAATAGGCGATAAACCTGGACTAGAGACTTGTGTGGTTAGTCAGGTCATGGCCGACACCCTCGCCAGGCTTCTGCTTGAAGGTTGCCGAGATACATGATGTGTACATGGCGGTAAGTGGCGAGAGCGTGTGTGAAGAAGTACACCCCTGCACAGTTAATATGATCTATTCGAATAGTTGTGTCCACGGTAAAGGACCTCTGGGTTGCCTATACACTTCATAGACAAGTGAAAGTGGATACTCTAAAATGCGCAAGATAAGCGTGAGTGCTATGGATGGCATTCTCGTAGGGAGACGGGAACGGATCCATAGTGGTGTATTGATATGTTGAATATGTGGACTCGTGTGCGCCACCTCAAAAGAGTTACCAGCAGTCGTAGTTCAGGATAGCCACTGAGTCAAAGCTGGCTTGCTACACTTAAACCCCACCATCCCCTTTGTTGATAATGATGCATATGTAGTTAGTTCTGATGTATGTCTTTCTGGGTACATTTGTACTCACATTTGCTTAATTTATGTTTTTGCAGAGAGACTTCAGTCTCGCTAGTAGTTCCGCGTGGACTTCGATGTTTAGCTTGTTACCTCTGCTACGATCTTGTGCCCTCAGCAGGATCTGGTAGATAGTCAGGCTTCTCAGCCTTTTTCATTTGTAGATGTCTGTACTCAAACATGTTAATCTTCTGCATGTGCTTTGACTTGTATGCTCTTAATGTTGGGTCATGCGACCCATGTTTGTAATATCTCGCTCCTTGCTATGTCTTGAGCTTGCTTTGGTTTTCCTTGAAGAGGAAAGGGTAATGCAGCAATAGTAGCATAAGTATTTCCCTCAGTTTTTGAGAACCAAGGTATCAATCCAGTAAGAGGCTCCTCAAAATTTCCACACACCTACACAAAAAAACAAAGAACTTGCAACCAACGCAATAAAGGGGTTGTCAATCCCTTCACGGCCACTTACGAAAGTGAGATCTAATAAAGATAGTAAGATAAGATAAATATATTTTTGGTATTTTATAATATAGACGCAAAAAGTAAAGATGCAAATAAAGGTAGACTTGAAGCAAATATGATAAGAGATAGACCCGAGGGCCATAGGTTTCACTAGAGGCTTCTCTCAAGATAGCATAAGTATTACGGTGGGTGAACAAATTACTGTCGAGCAATTGATAGAAAAGCGAATAATTATGAGATTATCTAGGCATGATCATGTATATAGGCATCACGTCCATGACAAGTAGACCGACTCCTGCCTGCATCTACTACTATTACTCCACACATCGATCGACTCATGTCTGCATCGAGAGTATTAAGTTCATAACAATAGAGTAACGCCTTAAGAAGATGACATGATGTAGAGGGATAAACTCATGCAGTATGATATAAATCCCATCTTTTTATCCTCGATGGCAACAATACAGTACGTGCCTTGCAACCCTTTCTGTCACTGGGTAAGGACACCGCAAGATTGAACCCAAAGCTAAGCACCTCTCCCATGGCAAGAAATATCAATCTAGTTGGCCAAACTAAACTGATAATTCGAAGAGACTTGCAAAGATAACTCAATCATACATAAAATAATTCAGAGGATATTCAAATATTTCTCATAGATAAACTTGATCATAAACCCACAATTCATTGGATCTCGACAAACACACCGCAAAAAGAGTTTACATCGAATAGATCTCCACAAGAGAGGGGGAGAACATTGTATTGAGATCCAAAAAGAGAGAAGAATCCATCTAGCTAATAACTATGGACCCGAAGGTCTGTGGTAAACTACTCACAACTCATCGGATGGGCTATGGTGTTGATGTAGAAGCCCTCCATGGTTGATTCCCCCTCTGGTAGAGCGCTGGCGAAGGCTCCCAGATGGGATCTCGTGGATACAGAAGGTTACGGTGATGGAAATTTTGTTTCGTTGGCCCCTTGGATGTTTTTGGGGTACGTAGGCTTATATAGGAGGAAGAAGTACGTCGGTGGCCGCTTGAGGGACCCACAATACAGGGGGGTGCGCCCTGTGGGGGGGGCTACCCTCTCGTGGCCGCCTCAGTTGCTTCTTGACTTGCACTCCAAGTCCTCTGGATCACGTTCGTTCCAAAAATCACGCTCCCGAAGGTTCAATTCCGTTTGGACTCCGTTTGATATTCCTATTCTTCGAAATACTGAAATAGGCAAAAAAACAGCAATACGGGCTAGGCCTCCGGTTAGTAGGATAGTCGCAAAAATGATATAAATGTGTAAAATAAAGCCCATAAACATCCAAAAGGGGTAATATAATAGCATGGAACAATCAAAAATTATAGATACGTTGGAGACGTATCAAGCATCCCCAAGCTTAATTCCTACTCATCCTCGAGTAGGTAAATGATAAAAACAGAATTTTTGATGTGGAATGCTACCTAGCATAATTCTCAATGTAATTTTCTTTATTGTGGCATGAATGTTCAGATCCAAATGATTCAAAACAAAAGTTCATATTGACATAAAAATAGTGATACTTCAAGCATACTAATCAAAAGTAATCATGTCTTCTCAAAATAACATGGCCAAAGAAAGTTATCCCTACAAAATCATATAGTCTGGCTGTTGCTCTATCTTCATCACACAAAGTATCACTACTAGGGAAAAGCCTATACACAGAATCTTACCAGCAGCGCTCCTCAAAATACCACGCTACTGCTATTTAGCAGCAGCGCCTAATATCAAAATGCGCTGCTGAAAGGAAAATAGCAGTAGCGCGTCCACCACAAACCGCACTACTGCTATAATTGCCATGACCTCCCCCCCCCCCCCGCTAGTTATAGCAGTAGCGCCCTATACTGAACCGCGCTACTGCTATAGAAGTTAGCAGCAGCGCGCTTCGAAGAAAACCGCCACTGCTAAGATCAGCCCACAAGTTTAGTCCCACTTCGCTCCGTGAACAGGATGTTTACCACCTTAAATATGTTATTTTTGAAACTACCACAACCAGTTGGTCTTCACTGAACTCTATGTGTAAAATTTGTGGCCGCAATATGAGTCCTCTCCGGTTCCTACCAGAGAGGACTCATATTGACAATTCAGATTCTACACAAAAAGATCATTGATGGCCAATGTATTTTTGCATTGACGTATTTTTTTGTATAGTTACACTTAGCAGTACCGGTTTATATGCAAAGCACTACTCCTATTCAGATTAGCTATAGCGTGTTTTGGCCAATGCGCTACAACTATCCCTACCTTATCCCCACACGCACGACCGGCCCTCACTCACACTCTCACTCTTGCCCGCGTGCCAATAACAGTCATCGTGCGTCGTCGCCACCGCCTCCTTCGTCCATCCGCCGCCGAGGTACTCCCCTCCTTTTGTCCCTCCTCCCTCCTCCTCGCACATCCTCCATCTGCATGAGGCCGCCCCTCCCTCCTCCGCCGCCGCCCTCCTCCCTCTGCCTGCGGCCGCCCCTCCTCCCTCCTCCGGCGGCAGCCCTCCTCCCACCACCATCGACCTCACTGCCCCTAGCTACCTCTCCGTCGCCCCCCACCCCCTGCCACTAGTTAGTACTAGATTTCGTAGTAGTAGATGTTAATTTAGGGTTCATAGCTAGTACTAGATGTTGCTTAGTTGGTACTAGATTTTTAGTAGTAGTTGATGTTAATTACTAGTAGTGATGGTACTAGTTAACTAGGGCAGTATGATTAATAGTAGTTGTAGTTGAACTACTTTAGTTGTAGTTGAACTAGTTTAGTAAGTAAATTAATAAACTAGTTGAACTAGTTGAATTAATAGAACTAATGTATTTTTAGTAAGATAATTAATATAACTAGTTGAACTACTTTATTTTTAGAAAGAACTAGTTTTTTTTCTATTTATAGTAAGTTTATATTTAGTAAGAACTAGTTGAATTAATAAAACTAGTTGAACATGTCATATTTGTTATTATTTTTTAGTTTAAGCAATTATTCGGGATGTATTAGTGATAACTTATACGGTTTCAGGTGACCACCGTCGTCCCCGTCACCGACCCCCTCCGACATCCCCGCCGTCGTCCCAGTCACCGACCCCCTCCGACATCGAGGTTAGACCAGCCAAATATCCTTGTATATCTTGTGTTGTTGCTCAAATAGGATATGTGGTTGCCCAAGTGGCCGTTCATGTTCAGTTTACATCTCCGAGTGGCCTATGTTTTGCCGGAGTGTTGATTAATTTCCATTCCGGCAAATTTCAGGCGCTCGATATGTCCTTTTTTAGCAAAGGTCATGCCAGATTTTTTCATGAATTCTGGCATGACTTGTGCTAGAATATGTACAAGTTTAATCTTTGAATTATGAACGTAGGAAATGTCGTACTCGGACGACGACAGTCTCCCGGGGGAGTGTAGCTGGTGCCATGATGATCGAGGTATGTGCGACAGGTTCGTTGAGCTGGACGAAGATCGGCGCTTCAGCATTAAGCTCGAGGAGACCTTCGATTGTGAAACGGTATGCAACAATGACAAGTGTTTTTTTCGTAATTATGCATGGCTTCAACTATTTCAACGTCTAATTTTCATATTTTACAATTCGACTAGCTTATCCCATGCCATGCAAGACGCTATGTCTTGGAGAGGATGGGTTTTGAAGACCATGAAAATTTCGAAACAAAGAAAATACACCTAAGGACCCATCATGATATGGATTTCGAAGTAAATCTATGCAATGCTTAGAGCGTAACCCATTTTGGTTGCCAAAATTGGGAAGCACTTTGCCAAATGTATGGTTTTTATGAGGGTATGATTGTCACCATGGATCTTGGTGATCCTGACATCGAGCAAGACAATATGGACATTTGGGTCCTTGTTGATACGCTTCCGATTGTACCGCTATGTGAGTTTCTCAAACATAGTTATTAACTAATATATATTGTTTATTTCAAAATAGTTGATAGCTTATTTCCATTGACAGCTTATTTTAATTCTTCAAAGACTGTGCGGAAGATGGTAGATAAAACCCACTACACCGATGGCACCGAACTAACGTATAAGGAGAAAAATCATCTGATCGCATTTTGTACTCTTCTTGAGAATTACAATAACTCTTATCGAACTCCTCCAAATTATGGTGAATACGTGCCACTAGTGCATGTGTTGAACCACGGTAACTTCTCTGGAGATACCCTGGTAAGATTTTTTACTATTACAACATCCGTGCATCTTTTGCATACTTCTAAAACTAGTACATCATTGCTAACTACGAAGATATTATTATGTTTTTCAACAGAAACTCCCGATGGATTGTGTGCCTCATCTGATGCCTCTGAATGGTCGCCTCTCAGTTCTGAACATACTACTAGGTAAATCTAGGGGGCTCACCTGTGCATATCGGATTTCTAAAACTGGTGAACACATGTTCATCAAAGAATGGAAGAAATGTATGGACATTCGCAAGGAGGTTCCTGGAAGTAACATTCAGTGAAAGGCAAGAATTGGAGACATGCTAATCTCCATTCTCCATAATGGAGAGTCAGGGGCTATCTTGTTTTTTGCTATTTTACCTTAGAAAATGTAGTAGGTCTTAATCGAATGTAGTAGGTCCTATGAGGTAAAATATTTTTATTATGTGGTAATGTGTTAGAGTTGATAATGAGGAGTACTTGTGATTACGACTAGTGACCAATTTGCTATGTGATGTCATTGATGAAAACGATGATCTTGAGGAGGTGTTATATGACAATGATGTATTATGATGATAAGTTGTTAATGATATGATGATGATGATGATATTATTATATCATTGGGTGAAAGAACCGCGGATTAGTTTCAAGTGGATGGACATCCACTTGAAACTAGTCCACGGTTCTTTCACCCCGTGATGTAATAACTCATTATGATGTAAAAACAATCTCTAAATTCATGTTGTATGAAAACTTGTGTAAAGGTGTATGAATACAACATGAAATAAAAAAGAAATAAAATACTAAATAATAGTAGTAGCGCGGGAAAGGAGAAGCGCTACTACTAATTACCAGTAGCGCTGTTCTAAAGAAGCGCTACTACTAAGTCAATTTAGCAGTAGCGTGGATCTAGGCGCACTATTGCTAAGCTTTAGCTGTAGCGCCTTATTAGTAGCGCTCCTTCCCGCGCTACTGATAGGCCTAAAACCCGCGCTGCTGCTAGGCTTTTCCCTAGTAGTGTATTTAATCATGCACAACCCTGATGACAAGCCAAGCAATTGTTTCATACTTTAATAATCTCAAACCTTTTCAACTTTCACGCAATACATGAGCGTGAGCCATGGACATAGCAATATATGTGGAATAGAATGGTGGTTGTGGAGAAGACAAAAAGGAGAAGATAGTCTCACATCAACTAGGCGTATTAACGGGCTATGGAGATGCCCATTAATAGATATCAATGTGAGTGAGTAGGGATTGCCATGCAATGGATGCACTAGAGCTATAAATATATGAAAGCTCAACAAATGAAACTAAGTGTGTGTGCATCCAACTTGCTTGCTCACGAAGACCAAGGGCATTTTGAGGAAGACCATCATTGGAATATACAAGCCAAGTTCTATAATGAAAAATTCCCACTAGTATATGAAAGTGACAACATAGGAGACTCTCTATCATGAAGATCATGGTGCTACTTTGAAGCACAAGTGTGGAAAAAGAGATAGTAGCATTGTCCCTTCTCTCTTTTTCTCTCATTTTATTTTATTTTTCTCTTTTTGTGGCCTTTCTTTTTTTTTCTTTTTGGCCTTTTCTTTTTTTTTCTTTTTTTTCTTTTTTTTCTTTTTGTAAAGTTCGAAGTCTCATCCCGACTTGTGGGGGAATCATAGTCTCCATCATCCTTTCTTCACTAAGACAATGCTCTAATAATGAAGATCATCACACTTTTTGTAACACCCCAAAAATTTAACCCTGATTTGTTTGTTTTTAATTTATCAGGAGTTTAAAATTTTTATTTTTTGGATTTTCTGTTGATCTCAGAAACCTCCCTTCTCTTTGATTTTGTGGAGTTCTTACCTTAAGGGGAAACTTCCTAAAAATATTATTGTACTTGTATACTCTCTCAATAAAACAATTATTTTAGCAGTGGATTTATTTGCATAATTGTTTTCCTGAGCTTTATTCTTTTAAAATAATTTTTCGAAGGTTTTAGGGCCTCTTTTGCACTGCAACCATTTGATAAATGCATTTAAAATTTTCACCAAAAATTGGGGATGTAATGTGATGTTTTTAAATCACTCTGATGCAAAAATATCATTTATTCATTTGAGTTTTTAAGCTCTAACCCTAGTTTTCAAAACGGTTCCAGTGGGTAGATTTTTCACTACAACCTATTTAAATATTTCTTTAAAAATTGCATAAAAATTTGGAGATGTCAGTAGATGCATATAATCCTTTTTTTTTGCAAAAACCCATGATTGTTCTTTGAAAAATTTGAGCAAATCATCCTCTTTTGCTCTCTGGTCTAGTTGGGTGTTTTGCACTACAACTCCATTTTCTTTTTCTCCATTGCCCATGATCTTTCTCTTGATTGTAAACCATCCTACAAAACCCTTAAGTCCAGGAGAGTGGCTCCATGGGAGTATTTTTGGTACATGAAACCATATCATTTGTTTTGTGACCAGATTTGGTTTTCTCAAAGTTTTGCACTAGCAAGTTTCTATCTTTGACAAACTAACCTTGCCACCCTCTTTACCTTATAAAGAGACTAGGATCTGGAGATTTTGGCCACTCCAAGAACTGCCTAGATGCCTCTAGCATTTTGTCAAACACCTTGAGTGCATAAGTTTTAGTTTACACTGTAAGCTTGATCCTCTGATCAAACCAGCTTGTCCACTGATCTACTTGCACATCCTAGCCTAGACATGGTAAGCCCCAGCCACACCCAAGCCTCTGAGCATGCTCCGGCATTTCGCCGAACACCTGGTGCGCGTGCTCTGGGCGCACCCAGAGCGCACGTTTTGCACGCTTGCGCACCGGGCCGCCGCGTCTCACTGCCCCCCCCCCTCATGCCTGTTCTGGCCACCACCCTCTCGCAGCCAGCACGGCCGCCTCCTCCCTCGCCGTAGAGCCGGCCCTGGAGCTCCACAACGCCGCCGTCAGGTCGGCCACGGTGGCTAGCGGCCGGCCACAATGGGCCTCTGCCACGGACAGCGCCGCCTGAGCCACACCAGCGTGCCAGCTCACTCATGGAACAGCCTGAGCTCATCCATGAGCTCGTCTGCTAGCGCTCGTTGGCGCCACGTCGCCCTGCCGCAACAGAAGCGGTCGACTGGCGATCTTATCCCCTGCAGCGGCGAAACCGACCCCGTTGTGCTATAAAAGGAGACCCCCGGGCTCATCTGAGCACTCAGGCGACCTTAGGCCATCCCCATAGCACCCCCACAGCCAGTAATCGTCGGGGGAAAGCCGTCTTCCCTGACTCCGACTGGTTCGTCCACTGCCACACCCCAGCGCCATGCGCCGCAACCAGGCCCTCTGCCGTCCATCCAACACCACCACCCGACTCCCCTTCATTTTGCGGAGCCGCCCAAACCCCCTGCTGCAACGGAGAGCCACCGTAGCCCAAACCCCCTTTGCTCCCGAAGCCACCAGCCGCCGTGAAGCTCGTCGCCGGTGACTCCCTCCGTCCCCACCTGCCTAGCAACCACCGGGAGGACCGCCCTGGCCTGGCGGATCCATCCCCACCCTCGGAACCCCGCGAGGAGCCGCCAATCGCCGGCGGCGATCGCCGGAGTCCCGCCTCCGCTCGGGCAGAGGAAGAGGAGGGAAAGACGACTGGTCAAACATGACCAGTGGGCCCCCAGGACCCACTGTCAGTGACTCGCGCGCCAGTCCATGCTGGATAAGTGGATACGTAAAACCAAAGTACGTGTTCGACGTGTACATATACTCGAATCATTTTTCTTTTTTGTTTTATTTTTAAATAACATAATTTGACCAAATCTTTGACTGGTTATAACTTTTTAAATATAACTCCAAATGAGTTCATTCTTTTTCCTACCTCTCTCATATATTGTCTAGTTTATTTTCAGATTTATTTGAAAAAAATTCAGACAACTTTTTTGCACTGTTTTGGAAACTATGTTTTAATTCAATATTTTCAAAACTAGGATTTTTGGAGAGAGAAGAAAACTTTCAAAAGTTTTGGATTTCCACCCTGCCTCTCCACAACTTGAAGGCAAGCATTCTGAACCCTGGCATAATATTTTTGTGCGTTGTTTGACATGATTATAACACCACCTTAATACGGAGAACTCGTTATTTTTTGTGGTGATACGATCATTTGCATGAATGCATATTGGAGATTTCCTTGCTGTTGGAAATGGACATGCTTGTGATAGTGATCATCCTCGTATGGCTTTCGTGCCTACCGGAAGGAAAACGGGAAAGTCTCTGTCTTGGGTAGACCCGAGCTTGTCCCTAGTTCCTCATCGAGACGAGTGTGTCCGGTATGGCATGATGGGGTATGATGAGTGGTGATTCTGTCTATTGGATGAAATATATTCGTTATGCTAATCATGCAGGGAATACTTAAACCTCCTGAGTCGACCATAGATCGAGTCTTGTTCCAGTAACCCCCATACTTGTTCGTACTACCACTTGTCCCTACAACAAGTAGGGTACGGTTCAGTAAGTCGTCAACCCCTTTCTAGCACACACCGTACAGAGAGGCCATGGTGGAAGATACCGGTTGTAGCCGGTAGGCAGGCCACCTGGTCCGGGGGCATGGGTGTTTCCAATTAGGACCGAGAGGGGGGCACCCCTTAGAGCGTGCGATATAAATTTGATCCCATGCTATTCGAGGTTGTAGCCTCCCCACTTAGAGTTTTGCTTGACAGGTGTCGTGGGTGATTCCAGACACCGGTAAGTTAAGCTGGTGTGTGCAAGTCAGGTGTGTTTTCAATTAAAAGACCGTAGACGGAATTAGTCCCGATGGACTGAAGGAATCCGTTATTCATGGGTAAAGAGTACACCCTCTGCAGTGATTAAATCTATTCGAATAGCCGTGTCCATGGTTACGGACTACAGTCTGGGTTGGGTCAAGTGTCGGTCTTCGGAGGAGAAACTACTAAACCAGAACATGGATCATGACGTGTGAATTATGATGATTATGATTTTTATTATTATGGACTAACCACTTTATATTATTTGAAGTATTGAGTATCCCTGGGACGGTTCTACCTCCTGGATATTCACTGTGATTGTTTTCTTATAAGCCCTTTATGTGGTGTCGCTCAGACGCCCGACTGTGGCATGCTGTTATTTATTTACTTTATAAGCCCTTTATGTGGTTTCGCTCAAACGCCCGACTGTGGCATGTTGTTATTTATTTACTTTATAAGCCCTTTATGTGATGTCGCTCAGACGCCCGACTGAGGCATGCTCGTTATTTACTATCCTTTCGAGGCGTCGCTTCAGACACCCGATCGGTGCATTTTATTACTACTCTGTTATTACATATTCATGTTCCATATAAGTAACCTGCTTGCATGCATCAGGGATTCTATTTTATGACTGACATTGTGATCATAAAATATTTTAGAGCATCATTGGTTATATTATACCTGTGTTCATAATGTTTGCGAGTACATTCAAAAGTACTCACTGGCTTGTCCCTGGCTATTGTCTTGGCCAGATTTCTTGCATGGAGAGGAGCGTTGCGATGACAGTCTCAGAACCTAAGCTACGGTGATAGCAGCCCCGCGAAGATAGGAGTTAACTTGGTCAGTTGTTCCTGTGGGAAATGGAGCCCCATAGACGTTGATGTACCACAAACCGCTTCCGCCATCAACCACTAGTAACCTTATGTTGTACTCATAGGCCAGGGTGGTCTTGTACTACATATTATGTATTTTTGCTTGGAGTTTCTGTATCAAGTTGGTGCCTCATCAGCTAACAGTAATCCTGGGGCTGGTGAGCACAAAGGCCATTTTCTGGGAAATTAATACCCGGAAAACCGGTCGTGACACTCTTATGGATTTACAACTCAAGAATTACAACTCAAAGCTAGAACAAGATATGACTCTATATGAATGCCTCCGGCGGTGTATGATACATCTCCAACGTATCTATAATTTTTGATTGTTCCATGCTATTATATTACCCCTTTTGGATGTTTATGGGCTTTATTTTACAAATTTATATCATTTTTGGGACTAACCTACTAACCGGAGGCCCAGCCCATATTGCTGTTTTTTTTTGCCTATTTTAGTATTTCGAAGAAAAGGAATATCAAACGGAGTCCAAACGGAATGAAACCTTCGGGAGCGTGATTTTTGGAACGAACGTGATCCAAAGGACTTGGAGTGCAAGTCAAGAAGCAGCCGAGGCACCCACAAGATAGAAGGCCGCCCCCCCTAAGGGCGCGCCCCCTGTCTCGTGGGCCCCTCGGGCGTCCACCGACGTACTTCTTCCTCCTATATAAGCATACGTACCCCGAAAACATCTAGGGAGCAGACGAAACACAATTTCCACCACTGTAACCTTCTGTATCCGCGAGATCACATCTTGGAGCCTTCGTCGGCGTTCTGCCGGAGGGGGAATCGACCATGGAGGGCTTCTACATCAACATCCTTGCCCCTCCGATGAGTTGTGAGTAGTTTACCACAGACCTACGGGTCCATATTTATTAGCTAGATGGCTTCTTCTCTCTTTTTGGATCTCAATACAATGTTCTCCCCCTCTCTTGTGGAGATCTATTCGATGTAAACTCTTTTTGCGGTGTGTTTGTCGAGATTCGATGAATTGTGGGTTTATGATCAAGTTTATCTATGAAAGATATTTGAATCTTCTCTGAATTCTTTTATGTATGATTGAGTTATCTTTGCAAGTCTCTTCGAATTATCAGTTTGGTTTGGCCTACTAGATTGATCTTTCTTGCCATGGGAGAAGTGCTTAGCTTTGGGTTCAATCTTGCGGTGTCCTTACCCAGTGACAGGAAGGGTTGCAAGGCACGTATTGTATTGTTGCCATCGAGGATAAAAAGATGGGGTTTATATCATATTGCATGAGTTTATCCCTCTACGTCATGTCATCTTGCTTAATGCGTTACTCTGTTCTTATGAACTTAATACTCTAGATGCAGGCAGGAGTCGGTCGATGTGTGGAGTAATATTAGTAGATGCAGGCAGGAGTCGGTCTACTTGTCACGGACGTGATGCCTATATACATTATCATGCCTAGATAATCTCATAATTACTCGCTTTTCTATCAATTGCTCGACAGTAATTTGTTCACCCACCATAATACTTATGCTATCTTGAGAGAAGCCTCTACTGAAACCTATGGCCCCCGGGTCTATCTCTTATCATATTTGTTCCAGTCTACCTTTATTTGCATATTTACTTTTTGCATCTATATTATAAAATACCAAAAATACATTTATCTTATCTTACTATCATTATTAGATCTCACTTTCGCAAGTGGCCGTGAAGGGATTGACAACCCCTTTATTGCGTTGCTTGCAAGTTGTTTGTTTGTTTGTTTGTGTAGGTGTGTGGGACTTTTGAGGAGCCTCTACTGGATTGATACCTTGGTTCTCAAAAACTGAGGGAAATACTTACGCTACTATTGCTGCATCACCCTCTCCTCTTCGAGGAAAATCAACGCAAGCTCAAGACGTAGCAAGAAGGATTTCTGGCGCCGTTGCCGGGGAGGTCTTCGCTCAAGTCAAGACATAACAAGTACCCATCACAAACTCATCTCCCTCGCATTTACATTATTTGCCATATGCCTCTCGTTTTCCTCTCCCCCACTTCACCCTTGTCGTTTTATTCGCGCTCTCTTTCCCAATTTCCTCCTCTCTTTTTCGCTTGCCTTTTTTCCGTTTGCCCGTGTGTTAGTTCGTCTACCTTGTCGTTATGGCTAGTCCTCCTATCTTTATTCTCACTCCCGAACAAGAAATTTTCAATTTTAAGCAAAGGGAGGGACAAAATTTAAAAGATGCTTGGCATAGAATTTGCAATGCTCAATATAAATATTCTAGGAAGCTTTCCACTTCCGTTCTTCTCCGCAATTTTTATGTAGGCATTACTCCTGGGGATAGATGTGTTCTTGATATTGCTATCGGAGGTGATTTGTTGAGTAGCCATACGTTTGATGCTTATAATGCTATGTTAGATTTGTTTGGCCCACCACCTCTTTTGTTCAATGGAACTGTTTTAACTTTAGAACAAATTATGCAACGGCTTGAGATTATTGAAAATAAGATTGCCACTATTGAGTTGATTGAAAATTTGGATAAAAAGATTTATACTCACATTACCCAATGTGGATCTAGGGTTGGAGTTACTTTGGAAAATCTTAAAGAAAAGGAACCTATAGTCAATGAAAAAATAGATCTAGACTCTACTAGAATCGGTAAACTTGAGGATATCATTACAAACTTAGGTTTCGTGTTTTCCTCCATGAAAAACACTCTAAAACCCCCCTACTAAAACTGCCAAGTTTATTTATGTTCCTAAAATTAAGGGTGAATCTTCTAGTAAGGGAGATGCGGATCTCAAATCCATAAGTGTTCATCCCAATTGTCTCCATCGTTAAGGAACCTTTTGCTACCAACAAATTTCTTGATTTCCTAAAGGTTTAGCCATTGCTAAAAATGGAGAAATCCCTAGAGACCACAAGTTCTCTATTTATGAATTTAGTGCCAAAGATGGCACTCGTTAGATCTATCTTCTCTTTTATGCCTAGCTAGGGGCGTTAAACGATAGCGCTAGTTGGGAGGCAACCCAATTTTCTTTATGTTTTTTGTTTTTGCTCCTGTTTAGTAATAAATCTTGCATCTAGCTTCTTTTTAGATGTGTTTTTATCTTTTAATTAGTGTTTGTGCCAAGTAGAATCTATCGGATAACATCTGATGATAGTTGATTTGATTCTGCTGAAAAACAGAAACTTTGCGCGCACGAATTTAGTTTTGTTAAATCACAGAAATGTGCTTTTGCATTGAATCTTTTTGCTTATGATCAGTAAACAAATTGTACAGGACTTCCTATTTTTGTAGGATTTTCAGAGTTCCCTAAGTTTGCGTTAGTTACAGATTTCTACACACTGTTCTATTTTTGACAGATTCTGTTTTTCGTGTGTTGTTTGCTTATTTTGATGCATCTATGGCTAGTAAAATAGTTTATAAACCATAGAGAGGTTGGAATACAGTAGGTTTAACACAAAAATAAATAAGGAATGAGTTCATTACAGTACCTTATGTGGTGGTTTTGTTTTCTTTCACTAACGGAGCTTATAAGATTTCCTGTTGAGTTTTGTGTTGTGAAGTTTTCAAGTTTTGGGTAAAGCTTTTATGGACTATGGAATAAGGAGTGGCAAGATCCTAAGCTTGGGGATGCCCATGGCACCCCAAGATATTCAAGGATAGCCAAAATCCTAAGCTTGGGGATGCCCCGGGAAGGCATCCCCTCTTTCGTCTTTGTTCATTGGTAACTTTACTTGGAGCTATATTTTTATTCGCCACATGATATGTGTTTTGCTTGGAGCGTCGTTTATTATATTAGTCTTTGCTTTTTTGTTTACCACAATCATCCTTTCTGTACACACCTTTTGGGAGAAGCCTACTTGATTAGAATTTGCTAGAATACTCTATGTGCTTCGCTTATATCTTTTGAGCTTGATAGTTTTTGCTCTAGTGCTTCACTTATATCTTTTAGAGCACGGTGGTGTCTTAATTTTGAAGAAATTTCTAGTCTCTCATGCTTCACTTAGATCTTTTTGAGAGACTTTTAGGACAGCATGGTATTTTCTATGGTTACAAAGTTGGTCCTAGAATGATGAGCATCCAAGTTGGGTATAATAAAAACTATCATAGAAAAAGAATTGGATGCTATGATCAATATGATGCTTGATAATATTTTTGAGATATGGAGGTAGTGATACTAGAGTCGTGCTAGTTGAGGTGATTATGAAAAATACTTGTGTTAAGGGTTGTGATTCCCGTAGCATGCACATATGGTGAACCGCTTTGTAATGAAGTTGGAGCACAATTTTATTTATTGAGTGTCTTCCTTATGAGTGGCGGTCGGGGACGAGCGATGGTCTTTTCCTACCAATCTATCCCCCTAGCAGCATGCGCGTAGTGCTTTGGTTTTTGATGACTTCTAAATTTTTGCAACAAGTACATGAGTTCTTTTGACTAATGTTGAGTCCATGGATTATATGCACCCTTTCACCCTTCCACTATTGCTAGCCTCTCTTGTGCCGCGCAACTTTCGCCGGTACCATACACCCACCATATACCTTCCTCAAAACAGCCACCATACCTACCTATTATGGCATTTCCACAGTCATTCCGAGATATATTGCCATGCAACTTTCCACCGTTCCATTCATATGACACGCATTACTTTTGTCATATTGCTCTTTGCATGATTATGTAGTTGACATTGTATTTGTTGCAAGGCCACCTTCATAATTTTCATACATGTCGCTCTTGATTCATTGCATATGTCGGTACACCGCCGGAGGCATTTATATAGAGTCATATCTTGTTCTAGCTTTGAGTTGTAATTCTTGAGTTGTAAATCCATAAAATTGTGATGATCTTCATTATTAGAGCATTGTCCTAGTGAGGAAAGGATGATGAAGACTATGATTCCCCCACAAGTCAGGATGAGACTTCGGACTTTACAAAAATAAAAAAAAAATAAAAAAAAGAGAAAGGCCAAAAAAAGAAGGCCAAACAAAAAAAGGAAAAAAAGAGAAAAAGAAAAAGAAAAAAATAAAATTAGAGAAAAAGAGAGAAGGGACAATGCTACTATCTCTTTTGCCACACTTGTGCTTCAAAATAGCACCATGATCTTCATGATAGAGAGTCTCATATGTTGTCACTTTCATATACTAGTGGGAATTTTTCATTATAGAACTTGGCTTGTATATTCAAATGATGGGCTTCCTCAAAAGTGCCTAGGTCTTCGTGAGCAAGCAAGTTGGATGCACACCCACTTAGTTTCTTTTGTTGAGCTTTCATATATTTATAGCTCTAGTGCATCAGTTGCATGGCAATCCCTACTCACTCACATTGATATCTATTAATGGGCATCTCCATAGCCCGTTGATACGCCTAGTTGATGTGCGACTATCTTCTCCTTTTTTGTCTTCTCCACAACTACCATTCTATTCCACATATAGTGCAATGTCCATGGCTCACGCTCATGTATTGCGTGAAAGTTGAAAGAGTTTGAGATTATTAAAGTATGAAACAATTGCTTGGCTTGTCATCGGGGTTGTGCATGATTAAATACTTCGTGTGATGAAGATAGAGCAATAGCCAGACTATATGATTTTGTAGGGATAACTTTCTTTGGCCATGTTATTTTGAGAAGACATGATTACTTTGATTAGTATGCTTGAAGTATCACCATTTTCATGTTAATATGAACTTTTACTTTGTATCATTTGGATCTGAACATTCATGCCACAATAAATAAAATTACATTGAGAATTATGCTAGGTAGCAATCCACATCAAAAATTTATTTTTTTATCATTTACCTACTCAAGGACGAGCAGGAATTAAGCTTGGGGATGCTTGATACGTCTCCAATGTATCTGTAATTTTTGATTGTTCCATGCTATTATATTACCCCTTTTGGATGTTTATGGGCTTTATTTTACACATTTATATCATTTTTGGGACTAACCTACTAACCGGAGGCCCAGCCCATATTGCTGTCTTTTTGCCTATTTCAGTATTTCGAAGAAAAGGAAGATCAAATGGAGTCCAAACGGAATAAACCTTCGGGGGCGTGATTTTTGGAACGAACGTGATCCAGAGGACTTGGAGTGCAAGTCAAGAAGCAGCCAAGGCTCCAATGAGATAGGAGCCCCTCCCCCCCCCAAAAGGGCGCGCCCCCCTGTCTCGTGGGCCCCTCGGGCATCCACCGACGTACTTCTTCCTCCTATATAAGCCAACGTACCCCAAAAACATCCAGGGAGCAGATGAAACACAATTTCCACCACCGTAACCTTCTGTATCCACGAGATCCCATCTTGGAGCCTTCGCCGGTGTTCTGCCGGAGGGGGAATCGACCACGGAGGGCTTCTACATCAACATCCTTGCCCCTCCGATGAGTTGTGAGTAGTTTACCACAGACCTACGGGTCCATAGTTATTAGCTAGATGGCTTCTTCTCTCTTTTTGGATCTCAATACAATGTTCTCCCCTTCTCTTGTGGAGATCTATTTGATGTAAACTCTTTTTGCGGTGTGTTTGTCGAGATCCGATGAATTGTGGGTTTATGATCAAGTTTATCTATGAATAATATTTGAATCTTCTCTCAATTCTTTTGTGTATGATTGAGTTATCTTTGCAAGTCTCTTCGAATTATCAGTTTGGTTTGGCCTACTAGATTGATCTTTCTTGCCATGGGAGAAGTGCTTAGCTTTGGATTCAATCTTGCGGTGTCCTAACCCAGTGACAGAAAGGGTTGCAAGGCATGTATTGTATTGTTGCCATCGAGGATAACAAGATGGGGTTTATATCATATTGCTTGAGTTTATCCCTCTACATCATGTCATCTTGCTTAATGTGTTACTCTGTTCTTATGAACTTAATACTCTAGATGCAGGCAGGAGTCGGTCGATGTGTGGAGTAATAGTAGTAGATGCGGGCAGGAGTCGGTCTACTTGTCACGGACGTGATGCCTATATACATGATCATGCCTAGATAATCTCATAATTACTCGCTTTTCTATCAATTGTTTGACAGTAATTTGTTCACCCACCGTAATACTTATGCTATCTTGAGAGAAGCCTCTAGTGAAACCTATGGCCCCCGGGTCTATCTCTTATCATATTTGCTTCCAATCTACCTTTATTTGCATCTTTAATTTTTGCATCTATATTATAAAATAGCAAAAATATATTTATCTTATCTTACTATCTTTATTAGATCTCACTTTTGCAAGTGGCCGTGAAGGGATTGACAACCCCTTTATTGCGTTGGTTGTGAGTTCTTTGTTGTTTGTGTAGGTGCGTGGGACTTTTGAGGAGCCTCCTACTGGATTGATACATTGGTTCTCAAAAACTGAGGGAAATACTTACGCTACTATTGCTGCATCACCCTCTCCTCTTCGAGGAAAACCAACACAAGCTCAAGACGTAGCAGTGTACCAGGATATGCAATGAATCGAGAGTGACATGTATGAAAATTATGAAGGTGGCCTTGCCACAAATACGATGTCAACTACATGATCATGCAAAGAGCAATATGACAAAAGTAATGCGTTTCATATGAATGGAACGGTGGAAAGTTGCATGGAAATATATCTCGGAATGGATATGGAAATGCCATATTAGGAAGGTATGGTGGCTGTTTTGAGGAAGGTAATGGTGGGTGTATGGTACCGGCGAAAGTTGCATGGCACAAGAGAGGCTAGCAATGGTGGAAGGGTGAGGTGCGTATAATCTATGGACTCAACATTAGTCAAAAGAACTCATGTACTTGTTGAAAAAATCTAGAAGTCATTAAAAACAAAGTACTATGTGCATGCTCCTAGGGGGGGTAGATTGGTAGGAAAAGACCATTGCTCGTCCCCGACCGTCACTCATAAGCAAGACAATCAATAAATAAAATTGTGCTCCAACTTCATCACAAAGCGGTTCACCATACGTGCATGCTACGGGAATCACAAACCTCAACACAAGTATTTTTCATAATCACCTCAACTAGCATGACTTTAATATCACTACCTCCATATCTCAAAACAATTATCAAGCATCAAATAGATCATAGCATCCAATTCACTTTCTATGATAGTTTTTATTATACCCAACTTGGATGCTCATCATTCTAGGACCAAATTTTTAACCATAGCAAATTCCATGCTGTTCTAAAAGACTCTCAAAAATATATAAGTGAAGCATGAGAGACTAGCAATTTCTTCAAAATTAATCCACCGCCGTGCTCTAAAAAATATAAGTGAAGCAATAGAGCAAAAACTATCAAGCTCAAAAGATATAAGTGAAGCACATAGAGTATTCTAGCAAATTCTAATCAACTAGGCTTCTCCCAAAAGGTGTGTACAGCAAGGATGATTGTGGTAAAATAAAAAGCAAAGACTAATATAATACACTACGCTCCAAGCAAAACACATATCATGTGGCGAATAAAAATATAGCTCCAAGTAAAGTTACCAATGAACGAAGACGAAAGAGGGGATGCCTTCCCGGGGCATCCCCAAGCTTAGGATTTTGGCTATCCTTGAATATATTGGGGTGCCATGGGCATCCCCAAGCTTAGGCTCTTGCCACTCCTTATTCCATAGTCCATAAAAGCTTTACCCAAAACTTGAAAACTTCACAACACAAAACTCAACAGGAAATCTTATAAGCTCCGTTAGTGAAAGAAAACAAAACCACCACATAAGGTACTGTAATGAACTCATTATTTTTTTTTGGTGTTAAACCTACTGTATTCCAACTTCCCTATGGTTTATAAACTATTTTACTAGCCATAGATGCATCAAAATAAGCAAATAACACACGAAAAACAGAATCTGTCAAAAACAGAACAGTCTGTAGAAATCTGTAACTAACGCAAACTTATGGAACTCTAAAAATCCTACCAAAATAGGAAGTCCTGTAAAATTTGTTTATTGATCAGTAGCAAAAAGATTCAATGCAAAAGCACGTTTCGGTGATTTAACAAAACTAAATTCGTGCGCGCAAAGTTTCTGTTTTTCAGCAGAATCAAATCAACTATCATCATAGGTTATCCTATAGGTTCTACTTGGCACAAACACTAATTAAAAGATAAAAACACATCTAAACAGAAGGTAGATGCAAGATTTATTACTAAACAGGATCAAAAACAAAAAACACAAAGAAAATTGGGTTGCCTCCCAACTAGCGCTATCGTTTAACGCCCCTAGCTACGCATAAAAGCGAAGATAGATCTAAGTAGTGCCATCTTTGGCACTCGGAGAGGAGGATCTCCTTTCTATGGCATTCATTCTTCTATTTGGGTAAGCACATGGCCTTTAATGGAATAAGTAAGATTAAGCACGTTACGGAAGTTTGCCTCTAAACTAGACTTCATCTCTTTGATAATTTCATTTTGATAAAAGCACAAGAGAGTAGTTGATTCAACCTTATCATTCATAGGGTGCCCAAATATGGTTTTCATTTTTTCATAAGTATCTATAGCATCCCCTTCAAGAAAACCTTCTTCAAAAATAGAATCTAAAACTTGTTTAAAAGAAGCGGGCAAGCCAACATAGAAACTTTTTAAGTAAACTTCAATTTGATATTGTGGCACATAGTTAGCCCGAATCCTTAATAACCTATCCCAAGCATCTTTTAAAGACTCATCAAGTAAATAGCGAAAAATTCCGGAATCATCCTCATCAAAATTATTAAATCTCTCATTGGTGACCCCGGTGGGTCTTTCTATAGCATCATTATTTATGAGCTTAGAGAGGATAGAGGGGTTATCCAAGGTACCAGAACCTAGGAAAGGGCCCTTAGTTCTTTTTGATTCGGCCATGGCGACGGGAAGCCAAACGGAAAAAGGAGAAGAAGAATGGGAAAGAGAGGGCGAATAAAATGGCAAGGGTGAAGTGGGGGATAGGAAAACGAGAGGCAAATGGGAAATAATGTAGATGCGAGGGAGATGAGTTTGTGATGGGCACTTGGTATGTTTTGACTTGAGCGAAGACCTCCCCGGCAACGGCGCCAGAAATCCTTCTTGCTACGTCTTGAGCTTGCGTTGGTTTTCCTTAAAGAGGAAAGGGTGATGCAGCAATAGTAGCGTAAGTGAGGGAGTCTTGGACTAGGGGGTGTCCGGATAGCCGAACTATCATCATCGACCGGACTCCAAGACTATGAAGATACAAGATTGAAGACTTCGTCATGTGTCCGGATGGGACTTTCCTTGGCGTGGAAGGCAAGCTTTGCGATACGGATATGTAGATCTCCTACCCATGTAACCGACTCTGTGTAACCCTAGCCCTCTCCGGTGTCTATATAAACCGGATGGCTTTTGTCCATAGGACGAACAACAATCATATCATAGGCTAGCTTCTAGGGTTTAGCCTCCTTGATCTCGTGGTAGATCCACTCTTGTAACACACATCATCAATATTAATCAAGCAGGACGTAGGGTTTTACCTCCATCAAGAGGGCCCGAACCTGGGTAAAACATCGTGTCCCTTGTCTCCTGTTACCATCCACCTAGACGCACAGTTCGGGACCCCCTACCCGAGATCCGCCGGTTTTGACACCGACATTGGTGCTTTCATTGAGAGTTCCTCTGTGCCGTCACCGATAGGCTCGATGGCTTCTTCAATCATCATCAACGACGTAGTCCAGGGTGAGACCTTCCTCCCCGGACAGATCTTTGTATTCGGCGGCTTTGCACTGCGGGCCAATTCGCTTGGCCATCTGGAGCAGATCGAAAGCTACGCCCCTCACCGTCAGGTCAGATTTGGAAGTTTGAACTTCACGGCTGACATCCGCGGGGACTTCATCCTCGATGGATTCGAGCCACAGACGAGCGTGCCGCACTATCACGGCGAGCATGATTTAGCTCTACAGTCAGACAGTACCCTGGAGGCCACACTCGAACCCGCTCCGATCTTCAACTCGGAGCCGGCTGCGCAGGTCGAGGATGGATGGCTAGACACCGCCTCGGGGGCTGCAACCTCTACGGCGATAGAGCCGACCACTGACCTTGTCCCTCATGAAGCTCGTGACTCCGAGGTGTCGGACTCCTTGCCGGACTCCGAACCTCCCGCGCCCCCTCCGATCGGATCTAATTGGGCGCCGATCATGGAGTTCACCGTAGTGGACATCTTTCAACACTCAACTTTCGGCGACATCTTGAGTTCGCTAAAGTATCTCTCATTATCGGGAGAGCCCTGGCCGGACTGCGGTCAGGATGGTTGGGATGCAGACGACGAAGAAATTCAAAGCCCACCCACCACCCACTTGGTAGCCACTGTCGACGATCTAACCGACATGCTAGACTACGACTCCGAAGACATCGACGGTATGGACGACGACACCGGAGATGACCAAGAACCAGCGCCTAACGGGCACAGGAAAGCCACCCCAACTCACGACGTATACATGGTAGATACACCAAAAGGAAGCGACAATGAGGAAAAACGGGACGTGGCGAAGGACAACTCCACCAACAAACAACCAAAACGGCGACGCAAGCGCTTCCCGAAGACCGGCCTCGATAAAAACGGCACCCATACGGACCCGGCCCTAGAGCAGGGCGAAGCAGTCGACGACGCACATGCCACCAAGCAGCCATCCGAACATGATGAACTGGACAAGCAACCCATCCCCGGCGAAGACGATCTCACATCACCAGAGCATACGAACCTTCATAAAAGGCTCGTTGCCACTGCAAGAAGTTTGAAGAAGCAAAAGCGAAAGCTCAAAACAGTGGAGGACGCACTCAGAATGAGATGGAGCAAAGTACTCAACACCGCAGATAAATATGGCGCTAGTCACCAGACAAAGAGCTACCCGAAGCGCAAGCTGTTGCCCGAATTTGACGAGGAGGCCTTAGAGCCCCCGCAGTCAAAAAAGAAAGAAGTCGCCTGGCCGGATAGACGACCAGATGACAGGCCAAGAGCAACAAGGGGCGCCGTACACAAGCCGGCACACGATCAGCATAAAGATCCTCGGAAAAAGGATGACCCAGCAGGTCTATCTATGGGCCAAAAAAGAAGACTCCAGGAAGCAACATAACCCGCCGAGCATTTGAAGACAACGGCACACCCAAATACAGGGGCGCCGCACACCCACTATGTTTCACCGACGAGGTACTGGATCATGGATTTCCAGCGGGATTCAAACCCGTAAACATAGAGGCATATGACGGAACAACAGACCCCGGAGTCTGGATTGAGGATTATATCCTACACATACATATGGCCAGAGGAGACGATCTCCATGCCATAAAATACCTACCCCTCAAGCTCAAAGGGCCAGCTCGGCATTGGCTTAAAAGCCTCCCAGAAAATACCATTGGAAGTTGGGAAGAGCTTGAGGATGCGTTTCGAGCAAATTTTCAGGGGACTTATGTCCGCCCTCCGGATGCAGACGATTTAAGTCACATAACTCAACAGCCCGGAGAGTCAGCACGCAAATTCTGGAACAGGTTCCTCACTAAAAAGAACCAAATATTCGACTGTCCGGACGCTGAAGCCTTAGCAGCCTTTAAACACAACGTCCGAGACGAATGGCTCGCCAGACACCTCGGCCAGGAAAAACCAAGAACAATGGCCACACTAACAAGCCTCATGACCCGCTTTTGCGCGGGGGAAGACAGCTGGCTGGCTAGATGCAGCACCAGCGACCCGAGTACATCCGAAGTCAAGGATGGAAATGGGAAATCACGATGCAGAAAAGATCAGCGTCGGAATAAGGAAAATGGCCCAAACAGTGCGGCAGTCAACGCCGGATTCAAAAGCTCTCGGCCGAACAACAAAACACTGCCCCTCAAGGACAACAGTGACGAGCTATCCAACCTAAACAAGATTCTGGATAGGCTATGTCAAATACATGGTACCTCCGGGAAGCCTGCAAACCATACCCACGAAGATTGTTGGGTCTTCAAGCAGTCCGGCCGACTTAACGCCGAACACAAGGGGCTCGACAAACCAAGCGAAAGTGACGAACCCCAAAAGCAGCACTCCGGAAAACAGAAGACTTTCCCACTAGAATTCAAAACAGTGAATTCACTTCATGTGATAACACGAAAACACAGCGCGGCACCTGTCATACCAGGACACCGTCCGCAGAATGGGGATAGACCCTACCAAAATTCGCCATAACAGCACTTCCTTCAAAGGAGTGACGCCAGGCCTTCAAGCCAATACGGGCTCTGTACCACTAGAGGTTGTGTTCGGTTCATCCGACAACCTTCGTCGTGAAAAGCTCACTCTCCATATCGCCCCATTTTACAGTGGCCGTCGAGCACTACTGGGACGCAAAGCTTTCGCCCGCTTTAACGCAATTACACGTCTCTTATACTTACAATGCCTGGTCCACGCGGCATAATCTCATTAAAACGTAACTCCGAGTGTTGCTCGACCATGGAGAGCGTGGGGCTGCCTTGACAGCCACTCCGACCTTGCAGGTCAAGGCCCCCAAAAACAGGTCATTCAGACCCCGGACACGGTTAGGCGAGTCCGGCGTAAATAAACAAGGGGCTTCCCAGCCGCATACCCCCTTTATAAGGGGCCGCGCGTATAAATGATGAGAGCCAATAACGCTCAACTTTCTTCATCTTCCAAATTATACTTTATTTTAATACAACCTTTGCACGATATTTCTTAGAAACTAAGTCCTTCTCTTTTACAGATGAAGCACGTGCTACACCCGTCCAGGATACAGCACAACGGAGACACAGGCGCAGACGTGCAGCAGGGACCCGTTGCAAGGATTCTTTTCAGATTAAGACCCTGCGTAAACCTTTCTTACGGTCTCTTGTTGATACACATCCCCAGTTTCCTACCATAGCCGAGGAGGAGGCTGGCGTTTTGGCATCGGCCGCGTCAGAAGTTCCCGCCTGTACCTGGACACTAGGGGCTTAGGGCATTGTTCTGCCCGGTATCATAAAGACCGAACACCTCAGGGAGTGTTCGGCGTCTCGAGTTAGGCCTTATATGCATCAGCTCCGAATCATGTCTTTGGTCAAATGTTGGGTTTGCCCGGCTCCTGTGTTTTGCTGCCTTACGTTCCGTATCATCGGCTAACGCGGCACCAGGAGAACTACTGCGATTGTGCCCCGGTTCGGCCGGGCGAGCACCTCAGTAGAGAAAGCCGAAAACTGACTGTCATGATATAGCGAGAGACTGGTCAACCACTCGATCGACCATTGGAATGTTTAGAATTCCTCCGCTTTGACGAAGGACCGCTTCCCGGTCAGGCACATACGCGCCCCGAGTTCGGAGAAGAGCGGTGCCGCCAGGGGCTATATAGTAGCCCCACATTCGAGCTCCTATGGCTAAGTGAAAGTGATAAAGCATTATAGTCCGGTTGCCTAGTTTGCTACGCTATCACCTCCTTAAAAGGACCAAGACGTTGGATTAAGTGTGAAAAAGCGCTTTTCTTTTTGCAAACACCCCCGCACCATGTGCGTGGGGGCTGAAGCCAAAGACTGCCATCTTTCAGATTATACATACATATACGGCCGCACAGGAGATAGTTCAATACTTGAACACACAAGTATAAAAAGCTATTGCATTATAAACATGATCTCAGAAATCATACATGTCATTCAAACATAACATCTTTCGAGCACTGCGACTCTATTAAACGAGCGCCCTGCAGGACTTCCTCAAAATAGTGCTCGGTGGGGAATCGGCTTTTGTCCGAACCCCGGGATGCAACAGCGGTGGCATCCATCTCCGCCCAGTATGTCTTACCACGGGCGAGAGCCATCCGTGCACCTTCTATGCACGCCGACCGCTTCATCGCCCCAATACGCGGCACCGCCCCAAGGAATTGCTGCAACAAGCCAAAATAACTCTTCGGCTTGGGCCTTCCGGCCACAGATGAGCGACCACATCCGTCATGGCAAGTCCGGACAATCTATTCAGCTCAGCCCACTCAACCAGCCGATCACTCAACGGAAGTGGACGCTCCGGACTATGGAATTGAGACCAGAAAAGCTCTTCCATTTCGTGATCCTTCTGGCTTCGGAAGTGCACGACTGCGTCCGCCGCACTCGCTGCCAAGTCCAGATAAGGATCCTCCGCACCGTACAATCGGCCCAGCTGAGCATACTTCGGATCCGTGAACTTCCTACGCAGCATAAAGGGCTTTCCAGCCACAATGTCTCCGACCTGACGCAGTTCCTCCTTCATAGCCCGCATCGCACTACGGGCATCCTTGGCTTCGGCGTCGGCCTTCTTCAGGTCCTCTTGCTCCGCTCGGCGTTCTCTTTCAAGAACCTCCTGGCGGTCGGTAGCAACTTTTAATTTCGCGGCCATTCCGGCCATCTCCTCCCTGCTTCGGCAGTGAGCAGCCTTCTCGGCTTCTAGCTCTTCCGCTGCCTTCGAGGCAGCCGCCTCGCTTTTTCTGGCTTGCTCCTTGGCCCGAGCAAGTTCTGCTCGAAGGTCTTCCACAGCAGCAGCACCATCTGCATCAAGCATACAAATTGTAAGGAATGGGCGTCAGCTCCCTTACTAGGCGACCGCGGAGCAACCACATACCTTGTGACTCATCAAGTCGTTTATTGACCAGCGAGATGTCTGCATCCGCAACATCGAGTTGCCTCTTCAGCTCGGCAAATCCATCAGTCCGGCTGGCCACCGAACGTTCCGCCACCTGCATAGGAAAGGTGACAATCTATAACTGAGATTATGATCCTCGGCACGCTGTCGCTTTCGACAGCATACCAAGTCTCAGGGGCTACTATCTATACAGGGCGCACTTCATGTGCAAAACTGTCAAAAGGTATGTCATTTTTTGCGTACCTCAAACCCCGTCAGCAAACTTCCGACGGCCTCACACAACCCGCTTTCGGCGGACGAGATCCTCTCAATCACCCTACTCATTAATGTGCGGTGATCTTCTGAGATAGACGCCCTCTTGAGCAAATCCTGCAGCTCCACCGGCCGTACTCCAATGGGTGCCGAACTCTCCGGCCCCGCCGGACTCGGGGAGACCCTCCGTGACGACACCTCAGGGTCGCCCGCCCCGCACGACGGGGCGGCAGATGGAGGCGTTTCGCTCTCCATCATCTCCGGACGAAGGTCTCCCGAAGATGAGCTGTGCTGAGATGGGCTGAGATCCGAACTACAAGGTGAAAACTTCGGTTACCCTTAGAAATTAAGCAGGGGTGTCCGCTATTACAAAATCCCCCTTTTTACTTACGGCTCGCTAGAGGGCTGATTCCTCCGAGGAGACAGTACGGCCGGGGCTCTTCCCGGCACAGGACCTTCCGGTACAGATTTCTTTCCCCGCTTTGAGGCCTTGGCCTCCGGGTCTTCAGAAGCAGTCCTCTTCTCCCCCTGGAAGGAGGGACTCTCGATTCCTCCCTTACTGAAAGCCTCCTCGACGGAGGTGGTAGTTCCCCTGTGCCCCCCTTCGCCCTCCTCCGAAGGTGCAACCTCCAACATTTTGATTAACACGGGATCCTGCGTGGTCTCAGGGAGGGGGGCCGGACACCGTATCAGTTTTGCTTGCGCTATCCACTCCTGTCCAAGGGATAGCTGGTTAAAAGGCAAACCCACGATAAATAAATGGACGATGTGTCCGGACACGGGCTACTTACTTGGGTATCCGGGCGATTGCAGCTTAGGCCAGCATCCTCGGTCAATTCCGGAGGCATCTCTTGCGATCCGAAGAACGGTTTGTACATCTCCGCGGGTGTCAAACCCATGAAGTGTTGAAGAACTCGTGGACCCTCCGGATTAAATTCCCACAGGCGGAGGGGTGACATTTGCAGGGCAGTAGGTGCCGGATCAACATAACTTGTACCACTGCGACCAGATTGATCTCCCTTTCTTGGAGGCCTCGAATCCGGTCCTGCAACAGGGGTACGTCTTTGGACAGCCCCAGTCACGCCCCTTGTTGACCCATGACGTCAGCTGTTGTGGAGGGCCCGAGGGAAGACGGGCGGCGGCCTCTGCCTGCTGCCCCTGGGAGCGGTGATATAGAACCACTCCTGTTGCCACAAGTCGAGCTCCTCCTGAAAAGAGCCCTCGGGCCATGGGGGCATCGGCCCTCTTTCTTATGACCGCCCCGCCGCACTCTGCCTGACGCCCCTCAATCATCTTCGGCTCCACGTTGAAGGTTTTGAGCCACAAGCCGAAGTGAGGGGTAGTGCGGAGGAAGGCTTCGCAGACGACAATGAATGATGAGATGTGGAGGATGGACTCCGGAGCCAAGTCATGGAATTCCAGCCCATAGTAAAACATGAGCCCCCTCACGAAGGGATCTGTTGGGAAGCCTAAACCCCGACGGAGGTGAGACACGAACACGACGCTCTCGCCAAGCTCAGGAGTCGGAATAACTTGCCCTCGGGCAGGCAGCCTATGCGAAATCTTGTAGGTTAAGTACCTGGCATCTCTCAGCTTTAGCACGTCCTCTTACGTAACGTAGGACGGCATCCACCGGCCTCGTAGGTCAGGGCCGGACATTGTCGAAGATCGAAGCTACCCGAATCTGGAGACCTGGGTGTTGGAACTCGGGGCGAGGGGCGGATTCGATAGAGGGTTGAAGGAAAAGAACGGGCCTTGGTCTCATTATAAAGAGGAAGAATACCAAGAGCCGTCCTCGTGACCGTTTGGGAGCTGCCTTCGATGGAGGGGGCGTGGCAACGGGCGCGGTTGGGTTACCCATGTCCGTATTGATGGGAATCTGAAATAAGGGGAACACGATCTCTGCTTTGACAAGACGTGCCAAGGAAACCAATTCGCTAAACGAACTGAGGTGGTACGATAAAAACAATTCAAGTAAAGGCTTGGTAGTGGTGTGATGTCACGCCACAAAATGCGTCAGTAGATTGAACTGGTGTAATATTATTCTCCCTACGGTGGTACGTGGAATTTATTTTTGCAGAGCCGGACACTATCCTGGTGTTCACAATATTCTATAAATTATTCGGAGGAGGAACCCGCCTTGCAATGCCGAAGACAATATGCGCGCCGGACTCGTCCTCATTGAATCCTGGTTCAGGGGCTACTGAGGGAGTCCTGGACTAGGGGGTGTCCGGATAGCCGAACTATCATCATCGGCCGGACTCCAAGACTATGAGATACAAGATTGAAGACTTCGTCCCGTGTCCGGATGGGACTTTCCTTGGCGTGGAAGGCAAGCTTGGCGATACGGATATGTAGATCTCCTACCCTTGTAACCGACTCTGTGTAACCCTAGCCCTCTCCGGTGTCTATATAAACCGGATGGCTTTAGTCCATAGGACGAACAACAATCATACCATAGGCTAGCTTCTAGGGTTTAGCCTCCTTGATCTCGTGGTAGATCCACTCTTGTAACACACATCATCAATATTAATCAAGTAGGACGTAGGGTTTTACCTCCATCAAGAGGGCCCCAACCTGGGTAAAACATCATGTCCCTTGTCTCCTGTTACCATCCGCCTAGACGCACAGTTCGGGACCCCCTACCCGAGATCCGCCGGTTTTGACACCGATAGTAAGTATTTCCCTTAGTTTTGAGAACCATGGTATCAATCCAGTAGGAGGCTCCTCAAAAGTCCCACGCAACTACACAAACAAACAAAGAACTCGCAACCAACGCAATAAAGGGGTTGTCAATCCCTTCACGGCCACTTGCCAAAGTGAGATCTAATAGAGATAGTATGATAAGATAAATATGTTTTTGGTATTTTATAATATTGATGCAAAAAGTAAAGATGCAAATAAAAGTAGATTGGAAGCAAATATGATAAGAGATAGACCCGGCGGCCATAGGTTTCACTAGAGGCTTCTCTCAAGATAGCATAAGTATTATGGTGGGTGAACAAATTACTGTCGAGCAATTGATAGAAAAGCGAATAATTATGAGATTATCTAGGCATGATCATGTATATAGGCATCACGTCCGTGACAAGTAGACCGACTCCTTCCTGCATCTACTACTATTACTCCACACATCGACCGACTCCTGTATGCATCTAGGGTATTAAGTTCATAAGAACAGAGTAACGCCTTAAGCAAGATGACATGATGTAGAGGGACAAACTCATGCAATATGATATAAACCCCATCTTTTTATCCATGATGGCAACAATACAATACGTGCCTTGCAACCCTTTCTGTCACATGGTAAGGACACCGCAAGATTGAACCCAAAGCTAAGCACTTCTCCCATGGCAAGAAAGATCAATCTAGTAGGCCAAACCAAATTGATAATTCAAAGAGACTTGCAAAGATAACTCAATCATACATAAAAGAATTCAAAGGAGATTCAAATATTTCTCATAGATAAACTTGATGATAAACCAACAATTCATCGGATCTCGACAAACACACCGCAAAAAGAGTTTACATCGAATAGATCTCCACAAGAGAGGGGAAGAACATTGTATTGAGATCCAAAAAGAGAGAAGAAGCTATCTAGCTAATAACTATGGACCCGAAGGTCTGTGGTAACCTACTCACAACTCATCGGAGGGGCTATGGTGTTGATGTAGAAGCCCTCCGTGGTCAATTCCCCCTCCGGCGGAGCACCGACGAAGGCTCCAAGATGGGATATCGTGGATACAGAAGGTTACGGTGGTGGAAATTGTGTTTCGTTGGCTCCCTGGATGTTTTCGGGGTACGTAGGCTTATCTAGGAGGAAGAAGTACGTCGGTGGCCGCCCGAGGGAGCCACGAGACAGGGGGCACGCCCTGTAGGGGGGGCACGCCCTACCCTCTCGTGGCCACCTCGGCTGCTTCTTGACTTGCACTCCAAGTCCTCTGGATCACGTTCGTTCCAAAAATCATGCTCCTAACGGTTTCATTCCGTTTGGACTCCATTTGATATTCCTTTTCTTCGAAATACTTAAATAGGCAAAAAAACAGTAATACGGGCTGGGCCTCCAGTTAGTAGGTTAGTCCCAAAAATGATATAAATGTGTAAAATAAAGCCCATAAACATCCAAAAGGGGTAATATAATAGCATGGAACAATCAAAAATTATAGATACGTTGGAGACGTATCATTCCACGGAGCCCATTGAATAAAATACTTGAGTTGTAGAGTCATGTTGTGATGACATGTTGTATTTGCACATATTGAGAATATTGTGTGTATGTTATTGAAATGCTTGGTATGTGTGGGATCTGACTATCTAGTTGTTTATCCTTGGTAGCCTCTCTTACCGGGAAATGTCTCCTAGTGCTTCCACTGAGCCTTGGTAGCTTGCTACTGCTCCGGAACACTTAGGCTGGCCGGCATGTGTCCTTCTTCGTTCCTGTGTCTGTCCCTTCGGGGAAATGTCACGCGGTGTCTATCGGAGTCCTGTTAGCCTACTACAGCCCGGATACTCCAGAGTCCTGCTAGCCCAGCTACTATAGCCCGGATTCACTCGCTGATGACCGACACGTTTGTCGCTGGGTAATGTATGCCTGTCCCTGTAAGTTAGTGCCACCTTGGGTTTACGACTAGTCATGTCGGCCCGGGTTCTTTGTCATATGGATGCTAGCAGCACTATCATATACGTGAGCCAAAAGGCGAAAATGGTCCCTGGTCAGGTAAGGTGGCACCCATGGGAATACCGTGCATGAGGTCGCAAAGTGATATGATGTGCTACATGCTAGATCGGTGTGACTTAGGATCGGGGTCCTGACAGCTTTGGTATCAGAGCTTGACTGCCTGTAGGATTACCAAGCCAAACTGGTCGAAGTTGAGTCTAGAAATTCTTTATTTATGTAAGGGAATTGACTGTGGATGGGAATGTAAGGCTCTTTTTACTCCTGATACTTTATGCCCTTCTGATCTGAGTCATCTTATCTCTCCTACGGGGTTAAGGAACTAGGCTTTCTCTTCTGTCTATCAGGATCACGTGTTACTAATTTGTAGACTTGTAAGATTGTTGGATTTAAGCCTCTGTTCAGTTCCTACTACTTTTGTATGTTGACAGTTGGTCTGGAAACCTTGATATTATGATGTTGAGTGGCTATGCCACCATTTTACAGGATGTCTCAAATCTTTTTGAGCATTCACAGCCGTTATGTTGTCCGAGTCATCCCAGGTTTCTAAATAGTTTGATGCATTTGCAAATCCCTTCCTCCTGTTCTCGATGTCCCTTTGGGCCAGATTAACCATACTAATCAATGAGTTGAGGTACTATATTGCCTCAACGTATATGTTGGAGCTATTATTATGACCCTAGGTGTCTAGAGTATCACCTAGTAATCTAGCCATGTTTTGTGTTTCCAGTGTGATGATTCTGGCCTTTATTCTTGAAAGCATCCCGTGATGTCACTTAATAGTAGGTACTCTATTACTGGGTTTTTGAACCCGAGATTCACTCCACTTACTTCATGTTGATAGTGTTTGCTAGTCCCTTCAGGATATTAGTAACCTTTGCAATAGTCCTCGAGGTTTGTGGTATTACCTTCTTCCAAGTACCATGAGCTGTTTATGGCAGAAGTTCCTCGCTGAACCGAAAGATCACAACCAGAGTGCTCTTGACGAGTTCTCGATTCTATGTTGTTATTCTGCCACTTATACCTTTCTGCATGGGTTATCTGGAAGAAACCTGTTGAACTTGGTTTGACACACTAATCTATGCATCCACAACTCAGAAAGTTATATGTTCCTTGAGTTGTCCCTCTTTAGTTGTATTCGGACCCCATCTATCAATTGATAGTCAGGAGTAGTCATGCACTCGTGTTATCGATGCCCATTACTCCTGTTGTCCGTCAAGCCATTCTAATCGGAATGACTAGGAGAAACAAACTCCAGTTCCTCATCCATATGCAGGATTGGGTCAAAGTAGTTGTACCACGCAGATCAAAATGCCAACCCAGCTTTTTTTTCTGTCCTACCCTGAAGTATTACCCACTTTATGTCAGGAATGTCATGAGGATTGCACCTTCTCCTATGGATTCTTGACATAGTGATACTTCTCGCAATCAGTATTCATCCCTCGGTTCCGTGTTGTTGCAACTAGAGTGCCGACAAGTGAATCATGATGTGTGAAATCTATACTCCTAGCAACTTCATTGCTTGGTAGTTAAATGGACAATAATCTCATCTTAGCGTGTTGACTATTGAATCATCACCCTAAGGTTGATCGTGCTACCTAGTGCTTATTTCCGGTGCACTCTCCGATCAATGAGTTAGGATTGTGTCAATCCCTCACTCCTTTGATCATATCGTGTTGCCCTGAAAAGCAAGATTGTTCTGGAGTTTAGTAACATACCGGTGGTTCGTGATTTCCTGAATGTCTTCTCGGAGGTATCACCAGGTTGTCACATGACTGTTATGTTGAGTTCGGGATCAAGTTGGTTTATCCCTATGGACCACTTTTTCTCCAAGAATATGTGTTGGATACCCTAAGCTAGTTGGTTAAGCTAAACAACAACTTGGAGAGTTGGAAGATAAAAGCTTACCTGACTTAGTTCATCCCTAAGGGGTATCTTTTGTGTGTGTGTGTGTTGAAGAAAGATGATATCCTCATCAATTGGTCCTCGTGATCAGTGATTGGATCTATTGTCTTGTTAAAATTTTGATTTGAGTGTGGGCTATCATCAAATGAAATCAGAACCAACGATATTCATAAGGTTGTCTTACTCGTGGTTGATCCCTCGAGCATACACCATTATATATTTTGGGTCTGGCCAATGCTATCATCTTGTTCACCTAATTATGGAAATCCATCTTCATGGAAACCTGGATGAATTGTTGTTGAGCCCATCAACATCATTTTATCTTCTCCATGATTCATGTTAAACATCCATCTAGTATTGGAAACTTTTGTAAGCAATGCCTTCGTGTTCCATACATGAGGTATATGTTCGGATGAAAGAAGAGACTTCCTCTAATTCACGTGCACTTGATGTAAGTTGCCGCCATGGATCCGAGAAAGATTGTTTTGTTTCCTTTGGAACCATCCCAAGTCAGTCATGCATGTGCAAACTATGTTATGGTTTGACGGGCTCGCTACCTCCATTCCACATGTATCTCCTAGTACACCAAGCCACTGGCTGATTTTTTCAAGGAGAAGAAGTTCCTTCTTAAGAGCATGCCTTATGTAAGAACTCTGATATCCTCGTTGATGGTTCCCAACCAGAACTCAGTAGTGTTTCATTGTAAGACTACTATGTGGTCATGCTTGTCTAGGACAACATGTTCACATGTATGTAGTAGAACCAGCTCATGTTTGGAGCTTGCTATCGCAGTTCATTCCCCGAGAATCTCGCAACATCATCTCGTCGATTTGTGTTGCAAACTTTCATTTTTCTTTCTAGACTTGATGGGTCTAGAATATCCTGACACCATCCAGATCAGAATACCATGCAGATATGATGGTTGGGATGTTTCCCAAGGACTATAATATTGGTCTCTCTGTAACCAGTAAGTGGATGTCGTGGCCAACACACCCAACCGGAAGACCTATTATTGTAGTATCTTGCTTGAAGAAGTTGGCCACCTCCCCATAAGGATCTCGTAGAATTTATTCTAGTAGTTGTTCCTGATGGATTTTTGTGTTCCCGAAGTCCGACCTTTTACTTGATGTTCTAGATATCAAACCATATCTATGAATGGATTACGCAAGGAGAACATTAGAAGCGGAGTGCTAAATGTCTCTCGGTCGATCATCCAGATTATGTTTCTTAGCCTCGCTAAGGTGAAATCTGAGGAGGTGTTATCTTCCTTTGCATCCGCATCATCCATCACTATTCATCATGGTAGTATGTTGTGTTGTCAGGATCCTTGACACGGATATTGGTAAATCCTTGATGAATATGGAAATGCTCAAGTTCTCGAGAGCACGCGCAAGCACTAGGTGTTATCACCGGCACTAACAGGGATTGCTCCCAGTTTTCCTCGGTTATGCTATAACCTTTCAAACTATGGAATCAGTATCTACAGTTGGGTTTTCTCCCCAGTTACTAGAATCATATCCAACATTTGCATTTTGTTCCCAGCTTCCACCGCCATTGTGACATCCTACCTTGGGTTCCATCCATTTCCGGTGATAAGCAAAATCGCCCCTTGTGTTGTCTTCAACAAGGTAATCCACATCATCCATTCTAGTCTGGGTATGCCATTCCTTCGCACTCCGCCAAACGATCGTTTGTGAATTGCCTTAGCCTGGTATGGAGAGTTTCAATGATCCTTTCCGATAGAGTTTCTTTCTAAAGGCATCAAGTTGGATGAAGATCTCGAAAGAAAGACGTTAAGATCAATTTGAAGCAATGAATCAACATCTTTGAGAAGGACAGTTGGATCATGAAGATCGTGTTAGCTTTGTGTCCCCTCTGTCTTCTTACCTCACGTCTTGAATCTCGGGACAAGATTCTCGTTTAGTGGGGGTGAGTTGTCACATCCCTAGCTTCTGGTACTGCCTGGTGTTTGCATCTTGTTGCATCATTTTTAAATTCTATTTAAGTTGAAATGGGGACTGATAAACCCTAGCAACAAATGAATTTCAACTAGGATCAAAATAATAAAAAATATTTTCAATAAATCCAAAGTGCCTCGTTGTCACATCCCTAGCTTCTAGTACTGCCTGGTGTTTGCATCTTGTTACATCATGTTTAAATTCTATTTAAGTTGAAATGGGGACTGATAAACCCTAGCAGCAAATGAATTTCAACTAGGATCAAAATAATAAAAAATATTTTCAATAAATCCAAAGTGCCTCTGAAAATGCTCATGATTTTTGATAAAGGTGAAAACCTCTGCCAAAAATGATGCAATTATTTTTAGGCCATTCTGGATTTTTGAATTAATCCATATTGTATTTGAATTAGGGCATTTAAATTCTATAAATATTTTAAATGCTCAAATTATTCTGAAATGATTTGAGGGCTGTTGGAAATAATTTCACAAGTGCCCACAATTATTTTTAGCATCTTATCAAATGGTTTAGTATTTTTACTAAATCAAAACAAAATAGAAAAAAATAGAAAACTAAAACAAAAAGAAAGAGAAAGAGAGAGGAAGCCACCTGGGCCACTTACCCGGACCTACCTGGCCCAACTCAAGCTGGCGGCCCAGCCCATCAGGCGAAGCGGCTATCTTCAACCTCTGCCAGTAGGCAGAGGCGTGTCGATGCGCGCGCGATCGCCGTGGCCAGCTCCCTGCCTGCTTCCTCCACCACGACTCCTCCAGACGCGCCACGGAGATGCTCAGCACCCCCTGGACCCCTCTCCTCTCTCCCTGGACCTCTCTCCCTCCTTTGCTCTCTCCTTACGACGCCACGGAACACGCCCATCGCTGTCGTTCGCCGTTGCCGCGACCACCACCGTCCCGACGATGCCCCGAGCTGCTCCCGAGCTCCTGCACCTCGTCGCCAACCCCCTCACCAAGCCACACGACTGGAAGACCCCCGAAGCGCCGCCCCCAACATCTTCTTCCTCCTCGGGTCTCCGAGATTGCCGGCGGCCGCGCGTTGATTCACTGGAACTAGGATCTCCCCGAGCCCGGCGAGCCGTTCTTCGAGATCGTTGTGAGCTCCTCTTCCTTTCCCCTCATATTCCATGGTGGATTTCGTTCGTTATCTTGATTCCCGCCATCGTTGAGAGCTCCCGCGGCCGTGTCGCATCACCGTCGTGGCCTGAGATCGACCTGTTCCCGTCCGAGCATGTGGTACTGCTCCAGGAGCTCCCATGGTGCTCATGCGCTACTCACCCGCTCGCTAGCAAGCTGCAACCCCGTGCACGATCGAACCCGAGCCGCTGCCACCGCCGAACCTCATCACCGGCCACTCTTTCGGCGACTCCAGCACCAACCGCCACCACTCCTAGATGCTTCGCACTGCCAGCTTTCCAACAAGACCGCCTGCAGCCCAAACAGCCTCCTGTAGGTGAACGCCGAGCTACTCTGGTGCGCATCCGCCGCGGATTTGGTCGCCCGCGTTAAGACGTCGGCGATGATGACATGGCCGCTTAATTAGGCACTAATCACCACTAATCCTTCCCTAACAAACGCTGACAGGTGGGCCCGCAGCAGGTTAAATCCCAGTCAACACAGGATTAACTCCCCGTTAATCATGAACCTATACCATGTGGGACCCGATCGTTAGATTTGATCCTGGTCAACCCTGTTGACTTGCTCACATCGCAGTGATGTCATGCTGACGCAATAAGTTATTTTATGGATTTGATTTATTTCTAAATAACCAGGAAAATCCAGAAAATTGTATAAACTTCTAAAATTTGTAGAAAATTATCTATAACTCCAAATAAGATAAATTATATATGAAAAATGATCAGAAAAATCCAATCTATCCATATGTATTGGTTTCATGCATGTTTAAACAATTAACCCTGATGTTTAGTGCAAAACATGATAAAGCACTATTTAAATTCATAACATGAGTTTGGGATTGAACCTTTGGTTCCAATTGACTCAAGCCCATCTGGATGTAGTTGCATTAGGCCAACACACTCATATTACCATGTCATGATCATGCATCATATTGTGCATTGCATTGATTGTGTTTCCTTCTCTGTTGCCGGTATTTGTCCCCTCTCAGTAGACGTGGTTCTGACGATGAGATTGATGACACCGATGAAGAACTATACTATCTTTAGAAGTGCCAGGCAAGAAAAAAAAACCTTGTTCATTCTGATACAATTCCACTCTCTTGCTCCTGCTCTCTTTTACTGCATTAGGACAACAACGACATATTTGTTACTTGCTGCGGTAGTTGAACCCCTTTCCTCTGCATGACATGTCCTTGCCACAGTAAATAGATGAAACCCACTAGCATGAGTAGGAGTTGTTTGAGCCCTGATGTGCCTACTCATTCATGCTTGTTTGTCATGCCTGCTACTGCTTAGAGTTGAGTCAGGTCTGATTCATCGGGGATGAATTGAATGTTGTGAACATGTCCTGCTATGTGTGAACTAAGTGTGTGAACACGATTTGGTAAAGGTAGCGGTGAGAGGCCATGTAGGAGTACATGGTGGGTTGTCTCATTGAAGCCGTCCTCAGGAACTGAGTTCTGTGTTTGTGATCCATGAATAGCTACTACCACGCATTGGAATGCTTAACTGCCCCTCTCGACTTATTAATCAACTCGATCTCTGTCCAGGAGTTGCAACTAGTTTCTGGTGTTTGTAGGTAGTGCTAGTAGTCTACCAAGTGGCACCTAGTACAGGTGGGCTTGGGACAGACTAGGTGCAGTGGCACGGTGTACCAAGTGGCACCCAGATGGTGGGCTTGGGAACCCTGCTCACATCGTTTGGGGCCGTGAGCGACACCCCGGTCGGATCTCCTTGTGGATGGAACCCGAATAGGCGATAAACCTGGACTAGAGACTTGTGTGGTTAGTCAGGTCATGGCCGACACCCTCGCTAGGCTTCCGCTTGAAGGTTGTCGAGATACATGACGTGTACATGGCGGTAAGTGGCGAGAGCGTGTGTGAAGAAGTACACCCCTGCAAGGGTAATATGATCTATTCGAATAGTTTTGTCCGCGGAAAAGGACCTCTGGGTTGCCTATACAGTTCATAGACAAGTGAAAGTGGATACTCTAAAATGCGCAAGATAAGCGTGAGTGCTATGGATGGCATTCTCGTAGGGATACGGGAACAGATCCATAGTGGTGTATTGATATGGTGAATATGTGGACTCGTGTGCGCCACCTCAAAAGAGTTACCAGCAGTCATAGTTCAGGATAGCCACTGAGTCAAAGCTGGCTTGCTGCAGTTAAACCCCACCATCCCCTTTGTTGATAATGATGCATATGTAGTTAGTTCTGATGTAAGTCTTGCTGGGTACATTTGTACTCTTTGCTTAATTTATGTTTTTGCAGAGAGACTTAAGTCTCACTAGTAGTTCCCTGTGGACTTCGACGTTTAGCTTGTTACCTCAGCTACGATCTTGTGCCCTCGACATGATCTGGTAGATAGTCAGGCTTCTCAGCCTTTTTCATTTGTAGATGTCTGTACTCAGACATGTTAAGCTTCCGCATATGCTTGGACTTGTATGCTCTGAATGTTGGGTCATAGGACCCACGTTTGTAATATCTCGCTCCTGAGATCCCATTGAATAAAAGACTTGAGTTGTAGAGTCATGTTGTGATGCCATGTTGTATTTGCACATATCAACCATATTGTGTGTATGTTATTGAAATGCTTGGTATGTGTGGGATCTGACTATCTAGTTGTTTATCCTTGGTAGCCTCTCTCACCGAGAAATGTCTCCTAGTGCTTCCACTGAGCCTTGGTAGCTTGCTACTGCTCCAGAACAGTTAGGCTGGCCGGCATGTGTCCTTCTTACTTCCTGTGTCTGTCCCTTCGGGGAAATGTCATGCGGTGTCTACCGGAGTCCTGTTAGCCTGCTACAGCCCGGATACTCCGGAGTCCTGCTAGCCCAGCTGCTATAGCTCGGATTCACTCGCTGATGACCGACACGTTCGTCGATGGGTCATGTATGCCTGTCCCTGTAAGTTAGTGCCACCTTGGGTTTACGACTAGTCATGTCGACCCGGGTTCTTTGTCATATGGATGCTAGCGGCACTATCATATACGTGAGCCAAAAGGTGCAAACGGTCCCGGGACAGGCACGGTGGCACCCGTGGGAATACCATGCATGAGGTCGCAAAGTGATATGATGTGCTACATGCTAGATCGGTGTGACTTTGGATTGGGGTCCTAACAAACTGCCACCAAGCTATAAAGGCTTCGTAATGAACTATAATATGCAAGGGATGGAAAAGACAATTCCCGAGCTCTTCACAATGCTAAAGGCTGCGGAGGTAGAAATCAAGAAGGAGCATCAAGTGTTGATGGTTAACAAGACCACTAGTTTGAAGAAAAAGGGCAAAGGGAAGAAGGAGAACTTCAAGAAGAATAGCAAGCAAGTTGCTACTCCCAGGAAGAAGCCCAAGCCTGGACCTAAGCATGAAACTAAGTGCTTCTGCTGCAAAGGGACTGGTCACTGGAAGCGGAACTGCCCTAAGTATTTGGCGGATAAGAAGGATGGCAAAGTGAAAGATATATTTGATATACATGTTATTGATGTGTACCTGACTAATGCTTGTAGTAGCGCCTAGGTATTTGATACTGGTTCTGTTGCCCATATTTGCAACTCGAAACAAGGGCTACGGATTAAACAAAGATTGGCTAAGGACGAGGTGACGATGCGTGTCGGAAATGGTTCCAAGGTCGATGTGATCATCGTCGGCACGCTACCTCTAGATCTACCTTCGGGATTAGTATTAGACCTGAATAATTGTTATTTGGTGCCAGCGTTGAGCATGAACATTATATCTGGATCTTGTTTGATGCAAGACAGTTATTCATTTAAATCAGAGAATAATGGTTGTTCTATTTATATGATTAATATCTTTTATGGTCATGCACCCTTGATGAGTGGTATATTTTTGTTGAATCTCGATCATGGTGATACACATGTTCATAATATTGAGATGCAAAGTTAGTAATGATAGTGCAACTTATTTGTGGCACTACTGTTTAGGTCATATTGGTGTAAAGCGCATGAAGAAACTCCATGCTGATGGGCTTTTGGAATCATTTGATTATGAATCACTTGATACTTGCGAACCATGCCTCATGGGCAAGATGACTAAAACTCCATTCTCCGGAACAATGGAGCGAGCCACTGACTTATTGGAAATAATACATACCGATGTATGCGGTCCAATGAGTGTTGAGGCTCGCGGTGGGTATCATTATTTTCTGACCTTCATAGATGATTTGAGCAGATATGGGTATATCTACTTAATGAAACATAAGTCTGAAACATTTGAAAAATTCAAAGAATTTCAGAGTGAAGTGGAAAATCATCGTAACAAGAAAATAAAGTTTCTATGATCTGATCGCGGAGGTGAATATTTGAGTTACGTGTTTGGTCTTCATTTGAAACAATGTGGAATAGTTTCGCAACCCATGCCACCTGGAGCACCGCAGCGTAAGGGTGTGTCCAAACGTCATAACCATACTTTACTAGATATGGTACGATCTATGATGTCTCTTACTGATTTACCGCTATCGTTTTGGGGTTATGCTTTAGAGACAGTTGCATTCATGTTAAATAGGGCACCATGTAAATCTGTTGAGACGACACCATATGAATTGTGGTTTGGCAAGAAACCCAAGATGTCATTTCTTAAAGTTTGGGGTTGCGATGCTTATGTGAAAAAGCTTCAACCTGGTAAGCTCGAACCCAAATTGGAGAATTGCGTCTTCATAGGATACCCAAAGGAAACTGTTGGGTACACCTTCTAGATCCAAAGGCAAGATATTCCTTGCTAAGAATGGATAATTTCTAGATAAGGAGTTTCTCTCGAAAGAAGTGAGTGGGAGGAAAGTAGAACTTGATGAGGTAATTGTACCTTCTCCCGAATTGGAAAGTAGTTTATCACAAAAATCAGTTTCAGTGATTCCTACACCAACTAGTGAGGAAGCTAATGATGACGATCATGAAACTTCAGATCAAGTTACCACTGAACCTCGTAGGTCAACAAGAATACGGTCCACACCAGAGTGGTAGGGTAATCCTATTCTAGAAGTCATGTTACTAGGCCATGAAGAACCTAATAACTATGAGGAAGCGATGATGAGCCCAGATTCCATGAAATGGCTTGAGGGACATGAAATCTGAGATGGGATCCATGTATGAGAACAAAGTGTGGACTTTGGTGGACTTGCCCGATGGACGGCAAGCCATATAAAATAAATGGATCTTCAAGAAGAAGACTGGTGCTGACGGTAATGTTACTATTTACAAAGCTCGACTTGTTGCGAAAGGTTTTCGACAAGTTCAAGGAGTTGACAATGATGAGACCTTCTCACCCATAGCGATGATTTAGTCCATCTGAATCATGTTAGCAATTGTCGTGGTTTATGATTATGAAATTTGGCAAATGGATGTCAAAATTGCATTCCTTAATGCATTTCTTAAAGAAGAGTTGTATATGATGTAACCAGAAGGTTTTGTCGATCCAAAGGGTGCTAACAAAGTGTGCAAGCTCCAGCGATCCATTTATGGACTGGTGCAAGCCTCTCGGAGTTGGAATATACGCTTTGATAATGTGATCAAAGCATATGGTTTTATACAGACTTCTGGAGAAGCATGTATTTACAAGAAAGTGAGTGGGAGCTCTATATCATTTCTAATATTATATGTGGATGACATATTGTTGATTGGAAATAATACAGAATTTCTGGATAGCATAAAAGGATACTTGAATAAGAATTTTTCAATGAAAGACCTCGGTGAAGTTGTTTATATATTGGGCATCAAGATCTATAGGGATAGATCAAGATGCTTAATTGGACTTTCACAAAGCACACACCTTGATAAAGTTTTGAAGAAGTTCAAAATGAATCATTCAAAGAAAGGGTTCTTGCCTATGTTATAAGGTGTGAAGTTGAGTCAAACTCAATTCCCGGCCACTGCAGAAGATAGAGAGAAAATGAAAGTCATTCCCTATGCCTCACCCATAGGTTCTATCATGTATGCAATGCTGTGTACCAGACCTGATGTGTGCCTTGCTATAAGTTTAGCAGGGAGGTACCAAAGTAATCCAAGAGTGGATCACTGGATAGTGGTCAAGAACCTCCTGAAATACCTGAGAAGGACTAAGGATATGTTTATCTTTTATGGAGGTGACAAAGAGCTTGTCGTAAATGGTTACGTTGATGCAAGCTTTGACACAGATCCGGATGACTCTAAGTTGCAAACCGGATACGTATTTATATTGAATGGTGGAGCTGTCAGTTGGTGCAGTTCCAAGCAGAGCGTCATGGCAGGATCTACGTGTGAAGCGGAGTACATAGCTGCTTCGGAAGCAGCAAATGAAGGAGTCTGGATGAAGGAGTTCATATCCGATCTAGAAAAATGCCTAGTGCATCGGGTCCAATGAAATCTTTTTTGACAATACTGGAGCAATTGCCTTGGCAAAGGAATCCAGATTTCACAAGAGAACCAAACACATCAAGATACGCTTCAATTCCATTCACGATCAAGTCAAGGAGGGAGACATAGAGATTTGCAAGATACATAAGGATCTGAATGTTGCAGACCCATTGAGTAAGCCTCTTCCACGAGCAAAACATGATCAGCACCAAGACTCCACGGGTATTAGAATCATTACTATGTAATCTATATTATTGACTCTAGTGCAAGTGGGAGACTGAAGGAAATATTCCCTAAAGGTGATAATAAAGTTGTTATTTATATTTCCTTATATCATGATACATGTTTATTATTCATGCTAGAATTTTATTAACCGGAAACTTAGTACATGTGTGAATACATAGACAAAACAAAGTGTCCCTAGTATGCCTCTACTTGATTAGCTCGTTAATCAAAGATGGTTATGTTTCCTGACCATAGAAATGTGTTGTCATTTGATGAACGCGATCACATCATTAGAGAATGATGTGATGGACAAGACCCATCTGTTAGCTTGGCATAATGATTGTTAAGTTTTATTGCTATTGCTTTCTTCATGACTTATAAATGTTCCTCTGACTATGAGATTATGCAACTCCCAAATACCGGAGGAACACCTTGTGTGCTATCAAACGTCGCAACATAACTGGGTGATTATAAAGATGCTCTACAGGTGTCTCGGAAGGTGTTTGTTGGGTTGGCATAGATCGAGCTTAGAATTTGTCACTCCGTGTATCGGGGAGGTATCTCTGGGCCCTCTTGGTAATGCTCATCACTATAAGCCTTGCAAGCAATGTGACTAATGAGTTTGTTACGGGATGATGCATTACGGAACAAGTAAAGAGACTTGCCGGTAACGAGATTGAACTAGGTATGAAGATACCGACGATAGAATCTCGGGCAAGTAACATACCGATGACAAAGGGAACAACGTATGTTGTTGTGCGGTTTGACCAATAAAGATCTTTGTAGAATATGTAGGAGCCAATATGAGCATCTAGGTTCCTCTATTGGTTATTGATCAGAGATGTGTCTAAGTCATATCTACAGAGGAATTTTTGGGCCAACATGGGCCTAAGGGAGAGAGAGGGAAGCCCGCGGGGGTGGCCGCGCGCATCCCTCCTAGGGAGTCTGAATAGGACAAGGAGGAGGGGCGGTGCCCCCTTCCCTTTCCCTCTCCCTCTCCTTCCTATTCCCTCTGGTGGAGAAAGGAAAAAGGGGTGGTCGAATCCTACTTGGACTAGGAGTCCAAGTAGGACTCCCCCCATGGCGCGCCCCTCCTGGCCATCAGCCTCTCTCCCCCCTCCCCCCCTCCTTTATATACGTGGGCAAGAGGCACATCAATTGTTCTCTTAGCCGTGTGTGTTGCCCCCTCCACAGTTTACTCCTCCAATCATAGCGTTGTAGTGCTTAGGCGAAGCCCTGTGCGCATCACATCACCAACACCATCACCACGCCATCATGCTGACGGAACTCTCCCTCGACCCTCTACTGGATCAATAGTTCGAGGGACGTCATCGAGCTGAACGTGTGCTGAACTGGGAGGTGTCGTTCGTTCGGTACTTGGATCGGTTGGATCGTGAAGACGTTCGACTACATCAACCGCGTTAACCTAACGCTTTCGCTTTCGGTCTAGGAGGGTACATGGACACACTCTCCCCCTCTTGTTGCTATGCATCTCCTAGATAAATCTTGCATGATCATAGGAAAATATTTGAAATTGCATGCTACGTTCCCCAACATAATCCTGTTCTGGAAGTCATGTTACTAGACCATGGCGATACTACGAACTATGAAGAAGCTATGATGAGCCCAGATTCTGATAAATGGCTTGAGGCCATGAAATCTGAGAGGGGATCCATGTATGAGAACAAAGTGTGGACTTTGGTGGATTTGCCCGATGATCAGCAACCCATAGAGAATAAATGGATCTTCAAGAAGAAGACTGACGTTGATGGTAATGTTACTGTCTACAAAGCTCAACTTGTCGCAAAAGGTTTTTGATAAGTTCAAGGGGTTGACTATGATGAGACTTTCTCAACCGTAGCGATGCTTAAGTCCGTCTGAATCATGTTAGCAATTGCCACATTTTATGACTTCTGGAGAAGCATGTATTTACAAGAAAGTGAGTGGGAGCTCTATAGCATTTCTAATATTATATGTGGATGACATATTGTTGACTGGAAATGATATAGAATTTCTAGATAGCATAAAAGGATACTTGAATAAGTATTTTTCAATAAAAGACCTTGGTAAAGCTACTTATGTATTGGGCATCAAGATCTATACAGATAGATCGAGACGCTTAATAGGACTTTCATAAAGCACACACCTTGACAAGATTTTGAAGGAGTTCAAAATGGAGCAGTCAAAGAAGGAGTTCTAGCCTGTATTGTAAAGTGTGAAGCTGAGTAAGACTCAAAGCCCGACCACTGCAGAAGATAGAGGAAGAATGGAAGTCATTCCCTATGCCTCAGCCATAGGTTCTATAAAGTATGCCATGATGTGTACTAGACCTGTTATGTGCCTTGCCATGAGTTTTGGCAAGGGGGTACAATAGTGATCCAGGAGTAGATCACTAGACAGCGGTCAAAATTATCCTTAGAGGACTAAGGAAATGTTTCTCGGTTATGGAGGTGATAAAGGGTTCATCGTAAAGGGTTACAACGATGCTAGCTTTAACAATAATCTAGATGATTCTGAGTCTCAGTCTGGATACATATTGAAAGTGGGAGCAATTAGCTAGAGTACCTCTATGCAGAGCATTGTAGACATAGAAATTTGCAAAATACTTACGGATCTGAATGTGGCAGACCTGTTGACTAAATTTCTCTCACAAGCAAAACATGATCACACCTTAGTACTCATTGGGTGTTAATCACATAGTGATGTGAACTAGGTTATTGACTCTAGTAAACCCTTTGGGTGTTGGTCACATGGCGATGTGAACTATGGGTGTTAATCACGTAAAGATGAGAACTATTGGTGTTAAATCACATGGCGATGTCAACTAGATTATTGACTCTAGTGCAAGTGGGAGACTGAAGAAAATATGCCCTAGAGGCAATAATAAAGTTGTTATTTTATATTTCCTTATTTCATGATAAATGTTTATTATTCTTGCTAGAATTGTATTAACTGGAAACTTGATACATGTGTGGATACATAGACAAAACACCGTGTCCCTAGTAAGCCTCTACTAGACTAGCTCGTTAATCAAAGATGCTTAAGTTTTCTAACCATATACATGCGTTGTCATTTGATTAACGGGATCACATCATTAGGAGAATGATGTGATGGACAAGACCCATCCGTTAGCATAGCATATTGATCGTTAAGTTTTATTCCTATTGCTTTCTTTATGTCAAATACATATTCCTTCGACTATGAGATTATGCAACTCCCGGATACTGGACGAACGCCTTGTGTACTATCAAACGTCACAACATAACTGGGTGATTATAAATCTGCTCTACAGGTATCTCTGAAGGTGTTTGTTGGGTTGGCATAGATCGAGATTAGGATTTGTCGCTCTGAGTATCGGAGAGGTATCTCTGGGCCCTCTCGGCAATGCACATCATAAGAAGCCTTGCAAGCAAAGTGACTAATGAGTTAGTTGCAGGATGATGCATTACAGAACGAGTAAAGAGACTTGCCGGTAACGAGATTGAACTAGGTATGAAGATACCGACGATCGAATCTCAGGCAGGTAACATACCGATGGACAAAGGGAATAACGTATGTTGTCATAACGGTTCGACCAATAAATATCTCATAGAATATGTAGGAACCAATATGGGCATCTAGGTTCCGCTATTGGTTATTGATCGCAGAAGTGTCTCGGTCATGTCTACATAGTTCTCGAACCCGCAATGTCGCACGCTTAACGTTCGTTGATGCTAGAGTACTATTGGGATATTTAATGAGTGGTAACAAAATGTTGTTCGGAGTGCCAGATGATATCCCAGACGTCACGAGGAGTCTTGGAATGGTAGAGAGGTAAAGATTTATATATAGGAAGTCATATTTTTGGTTACGAAAAAAGGTGCAGTTTTTTTGGTAATGTACCGGGAAGCTTCCAGAAGGTTCCGGAGGGGTCCGGAAGTCCACAAGTGGGTTCACCACGACCCAAGGGCTAGCATGGGTTGCGGGGAGGTGCCCTGGCCTTATTGGGATAGGTTCACCAAGTCCTCAAAATCCCATGTTGCTAGGGAAGGCAAAAAAGGAAGGAGTCCTAGTAGGAATAGGATTGGATTTGGAGTCCAAGTCCTCTCCCCCTTAGCTGCGCCCTAGGGCTTGGAGGGGCTGTTTGCCACGCCCTTCCACCTATATATAGAGGGGGAGGGGCGCCCCAAGAGCACACACCAAGCACTATTGATGCTCCACCACCACCATCACCACCATGCCGTTGTGTTGGTTGTGATCCCATCTACTTCTCCTCTCCCGCTTGCTGGATCAAGAAGGAGGAGACATCATCGAGCCGCGCGTGTGCTAAACTTGGAGGTGTCGTCCGTTTGGCACTAGATCAGTTGGATCGTGATCGGATTGCGGAGAGTACGACAACATCAACCGCATGATAAACGCTTACGCTTTCGGTCCACGAGGGTACGTAGACACACTCTCCTCCTCTCATTGCTATGCATCTCCTAGATAGATCTTGCGTGAGCGTAGGAATTTTTTTTAAATTGCATGCTACGTTCTCCAACACTTTGCTGCATGGTTTATATATGTACACTTTCACTGGCCTATTTATGTTTAGATGAATGGTCTTCATGAGGGAGTCATGCATGTTGCTTGGGTTTAACCTTGCAAGTAATCTATCTCGGTGACAAAAACGAAAAGCTTGTAGTGACTATGAATCAAAAAATAGTTACCTGGTTCTCTCGATGATGAGCTGGATGTAAATATAATATACTATTAACATCATGCCACATTGCTTAATGTGACATTGTGTTTTACTTAATACATAGAGACACGTGCTTATGAGAGGTATTTTGGTGGAGTCCTAGCTATAGATGCATGTCAAATAGTGGTCTATAGACATAATGACGTTATGCCTATATGCAATCATGAGATATATAATCGAACATAAAAGTTGCAATTAACCGATATGCAGTTGTAATTTGTTTATCGCGTATAAGTTGTTTGGGGAGATATCACTAGTGAAATTATAGATCTCGGTCCTTTGTTCTTCATAAATACAACTCTATTTTAATGTATTACTATTATTATAATATTACAAAATATTTTACATGCTTAAATAAAATTCATCTCCCTACATAAGAATATATTAATCCTTGTGAAAGGATCGAGAAGAAGTGCCTAGAGGGGGTGATTAGACACTAAGTGAGAAAAGTTGCAGTTTTTAATTTCTTTAGGTTGAAGTGGAGTTTTGGCACAAGTTTAACAATCACAATACATATCAAGCAAGCATGCAACGAGTAATTGAGCAGCGGAAAGTAAAGCATGCAACTTGCAAGAATGTAAAGGGATGGGATTGGAGTGTGCAAACGCAATTGGAGACACAGATGCTTTTGTCTTGGTTCCCATAGGTGGTGCTATAGTACATCCATGTTGATGGAGACTTCAACCCACGAAGGGTAACGGTTGCGCGAGTCCACGGAGGGCTCCACCCACGAAGGGTCCACGAAGAAGCAACCTTGTCTATCCCACCATGGTTGTCGCCCACGAAGGACTTGCCTCACTAGGGTAGATTTTCATGAAGTAGGCGATCTCCTTGCCCTTACAAACTCCTTGGTTCAAGTCCACAATCTTTACGGAGGCTCCCAAGTGAGACCTAGCCAATCTAGGAGAAACCACTCTCCAAGAAGTAACAAATGGTGTGTTGATGATGAACTCCTTGCTCTTGTTCTTCAAATGATAGTCTCCCCAACACTCAACTCTCTCTCACAGGATTTGGATTTGATGGAAAGAAGATTTGAGTGGAAAGCAACTTGGGGAAGGCTAGAGATCAAGATTTATGTGGTAGGAATGGAATACCTTGGTCTCAACACATGAGTAGGTGGTTCTCTCTCAGAAAATGTATGTTGGAAGTGTAGGCATGTTCTGATGGCTTTCTCCACGAATGAAGAGTGGGTGGAGGGGTATATATAGCCTCCACATAAAATCTAACCATTACACACAACTTTCCAATCTCGGTGGGACCGAATCGTCAAACTTGGTCCAACCGATTTAGCAAATAATGTGACCGTTAGGGTTTTCGGTGGGACCGACATGCAACTTGGTAGGACTGATATGGTTAGGGTTAGGGCATAATGTAATCTCGGTGAGACCGATTTTGGTAATGGACACACAGAGGGTTGGTCAGGCAAACTTGATGGGACCGATTCGCTCATCTCGGTTTGACCGAAACGTTACGAAAGGGAAACAGAGAGTTTCCATTGCAATCTTGGTAGGACCGATTACACAAACTCGGTGAGGCCGATTTTGGTAATGGACATACACAGAGAGATTACAATCCCATCTCGGTGAGACCAAGATCCCTATCGGTGAGACCGATTTGCCTAGGGTTTGTGGCAGTGGCTAAGACATCTGAACTCGGTGGCGCTAGATAGAAAGAATCGGTGGGGCCGAGTTGGACTTTTGGTTTGGGTCATATGTGGATGTGAGAAAGTAGTTGAGGGCTTTGGAGCATATCACTAAGCACTTTGAGCAAGCAAGCCATTAAGCAACACCTCATCCCTCCTTGATAGTATTGGCTTTTCCTATAGACTCAATGTGATCTTGGATCACTAAAATAGAAAATGTAGAGTCTTGTGCTTTGAGATTGAGCCAATCCTTTGTCCTTAGCGTCTTGAAGGGGTTCCACATCCTCTAGTCCATGACACTCCATTGTTGAACTTATCTGAAACATACTAGGTAAAAGTGTTAGTCCAACAAGAGATATGTTGACATTAATTACCAAAATCACCCAGGGAGCACTTGTGCTTTCAATCTCCCCCTTTTTGGTAATTGATGACAACATACATCAAAGCTTTAGATAAGGTATAGAGAATAACAAGTAAAGCTTTGGAAAGACATGTAACATGCATAGGCTCCCCCTACATGTATGCAATCATGTGGATATGGAATATAGGAGCATGTGAATGCATAAGCATGACAGAGTAGGCAATGTGTTACATGTATGCTATATGCATCAGAGCAAAAGATGTGAATATGGGAAATGTACCTTCATGCTCATGAGTCCTTCTTGCAAATAGTATGTACATCAGCAAGAATTCCTGATACACATGATTGTGATGCATATACTTACCTTGTGGTCTTGAGTTGGCTTAGGATGGAATGAACCTGCGTAAACAAGGTTAGATAACACAGACGCACCTACTAGCCAGTGCAAACAAAAGAATCCACAAGAGAACCAAGACTGGGATGACATGTAGAGTGAGTACTAAGTATCACATTGAACATAGACATGTCCCCAAATGTAAAGATGTGCAATGAATTCAAGGATTTCCTTCCCTTAGATGTCTTGCTCCCCTTGAATCTAGCATGGGATACTGGGAGAAGATAGGGAACAGAAAATCAGAGCTCAAAGAAAAGAAACGGACCTAATGCAAGCAAACAAATGTGAACATGTCTTTCCCCTCTTGAAGACATGTGACTTCTCTCCTCTTGAACACCAAGCATCTGTTGTCCTTGATGATTACTCTCTCTCTCCCCTTGAGTATTCTCTCCCCCTATAGATATGATCAAGCTTTGATGTGATCTCTCTCTCTCCCTTTGACATCAATTTCCAAGAAGTGTCCTTCTGGATTTTTGTCATGAATGGGTTTGGTCCTTGAGACACAGAACAAAGCAGCAAGTTGAATGTGATGCTCGTAGAGGACAAGATTCATTGAGTGGAACTGGATCAAGAAGAATGCAGGAACAAGTGGCAAGATGTCTTTCCTTCTATGAAATTGGTGACTCTGAGTTTTATGCTTCGGTTGCACCGAGAGGATTCGGTTAGACTGAAAACAACAGACCGGTGTGACCGAGTTCATCACAGTGAAAAAACTTATCACCTCAGCTCACTACACAAGTAAGATCTCACAAGGATTTGCAAGGAATTAACTGAATGATTTGCAATGAATTGGATGCAGGGAATACAAAACAAATAGAAACATAAAAGAAATTTAGATGAAGTTTTTTTGAAAGGGGAAACAAATATGCATGAGATCTATGCAAGAGCACGGAAAAAAGAAAGACTCGAGAGAACTTCATCTAGAATTGGTCGGCGACAAAGTCACCTATGTTAGAGTATATTGACTTAGGAGTCAAGTGAGATCACTTGATCATGAGTCATGCTCATCATTTAAGCTTAAAATGGGGTTACCATTTTTTGTTTAAGCATCTTGATGTATTCACATCTTGTCAAGTTGCTTTGACTCATGACTTGGAGTAAAGCTTCTCTAAGATGGAATAACATACCTTGGGTGGTGGTGGTGATCGTGATCATGTAGTTGAACTTATGTGGGTTGCTCAAGATTGATGTAGCTCATCAAGAGTTGGAATCACCACTTGGAATTTGAGTTCATCCACCTACATGGGTTAGTTTTTGCAAGGAAGAGCACTTGCGTATCCAAAATGACAATCATGAATTTCAATAATAAATTTGTCAAGGGATATGTTTGAGTGGTTTCGTGCTTCCTTGTCTTCAACCACCATTGTGTAGAGACTTGGTAATGTAGAGATTGCTCAAGATGTGAGTGAGTTGCAATCTCATAGATTTAGATTCATCCAAGTACCTACACGGGTTAGATACATGCAAGGTGCAAATATATCCAAGACATAAGATTATCATCATAAGAGAAATATCAAGGATTAGTCATAGGCTCATGTCTTGCATGTATCAAATGGAGTTCCTACTCCAAGTTTGAAGCATCAATGATGTTCAATTCACCCCTTAACCTGCAAAACACTTTCTCATCAATTGGTTTAGTGAAAATATCCGCTAATTGCTTATCGGTGCGAACATGTTTAAGATTAATGTCCCCTTTGGCAACATGATCTCGAATGAAATGATGATGAACTTCAATATGCTTAGTTCGAGAATGTTGCACGGGATTGTGAGCAATCTTGATAGCACTTTCATCGTCACAAAGCAATGGAACATGTTTCTCATATATCCCATAATGTTTAAGAGTTTGGGTCATCCAAAGTAATTGAGCACAACATGAACCAGCGGCAATGTATTCCGCTTCGGCGGTGGATAAGGATACCGAGTTTTGTTTCTTGGAAGACCAAGACACAAGAGATCTACCAAGAAATTGATAGGTACTCGAAGTGGACTTTCTATCAACCTTGTCACCGGCAAGTCCGAGTCGGAGTAGCCAACAAGATTAAAAGAGGCCTTCTTTGGATACCAAATGCCAAAATTTCGTGTATGGATTAAGTATCTCACTATCCTTTTCACGGCCTTAAGATGACATTCTTTAGGAGCGGCTTGATATCATGCACACATGCACACACTTAGCATAATATCGGGAGGTGAAGCACATAGATATAACAATGAACCAATCATAGAGCGATAAACCTTTTGATCAACCGGTTCACCATCTTTGGTCAAATCAAGATGTCCACTAGTAGGCATGGGTGTAGTCATACCTTTGCATTCTTGCATATTGAACTTCTTGAATAAATCCTTGGTGTACTTTGTTTGAGAGACAAAGGTACCTTCCTTAGTTTGCTTGATTTGCAAACCGAGAAAGAATTTGAGTTCACTCATCATCGACATCTCAAACTTCTCCGACATTAGCTTTCCAAACTTTTCACTAAAGTGAGGGTTAGTTAAACCAAATATAATATCATCAACATAGATTTGTCACACAAATAGTTCGCCATTAACCCTTTTAGTAAAAAGAGTAGAATCAATTTTTCCAATTTCAAAGCCTTTTTCAATAAGGAACTTGGTCAAGCATTTATACCATGCTCTAGGAGCTTGTTTAAGACCATAAAGAGCTTTGTGAAGTTTGTAAACATGATTAGGTTTCTTAGGATTAACAAAACCGGGAGGTTGCTTAACATAAACTTCCTCCTCTATTTCACCATTTAGAAAAGCACTTTTAATGTCCATTTGGTACAAGGTGATATCATGGTGATTAGCATAGGCAAGTAAGATGCGAATGGACTCAAGTCTAGCAACGGGGGCATATGTCTCACCATAGTCCATACCTTCGACTTGAGTGTAGCCTTGGGCGACGAGACGTGCTTTGTGGCGAACTACTTGTCCATCTTCATCTTGCTTGTTGCGAAACGCCCATTTGGTACCGATGATGTTGTGGTTGTTGTGGGGCTTCTCAACCTATGTCCAAACTTGATTTCTCTCAAAGTTGTGTAGCTCTTCATGCATGGCGTTTATCCAATCCGGATCTTCCAAAGCTTCTTCAACCTTCATAGGTTCAATGCTAGAGATGAATGAATAGTGTTCACAAAAGTTAGCTAACCGAGTTTTAGAGCGAGTGATTCTCTCGGTTTGGATGTCATTGTAGATTTGCTCGACGGGATGGTCTTTAGCAACTCTTGCTCGAACTCGTGAAAGCTTTTGCTTGGATCTAGGTGGAACATCTTCTTCATCTTGCTCTTCTTCTTGGCCTTCTTCATTGTTGACGTTGTCGTTCTCTTGTCGTGGCGGAGAAGGAGGTTGTTGGTGTTCATCTTGGTGCACTTCCTCGTTTTCTTCATCTTGGTGTGTCCCACTTGTGGATGCTTCTGTATCAACTCTCGGTTCACCTTGTCGTGAGGTAGAAGCTTCCACTTGGATGAACGAGGTACTCTCCTTCACCTTCGTTGGACAAATCTTGCCAATAAACAAGTCTTGGATTGCTTCCGAAGGGTCTTTGTCCCCTACATCAATTGGCAATTGCTCTACTTGCGAGCCATTAGATTCATCAAACTTCACATCTACCGTCTCTTCAACCTTTCGGGTGAAATTATTGTAGACACTGTAAGTGTGAGAGTTTGAGCCATAACCAAGTAGGAAACCTTCATGAGACTTAGGAGCAAATTTAGAACGATGATGCTTATCAAGAATGTAGCACTTTGAGCCGAATACTCGAAAGTATCCAACTTGGGGCTTGTTACCGGTGAGGAGCTCGTATGTCGTCTTGCCGAGTAGCTTGTGAAGATACAAGTGATTTGTTGCATGACAAGTTGTCTCAATTGCTTCCATCCAAAAGTGCTTCGGCGTCTTGTACTCATCAAGCATCGTTCTCGCCATTTCGATGAGCGTTAGGTTCTTCCTCTCAACAACACCATTTTGTTGAGGTGTGTACGTAGCCGAGAACTCATGTGAAATCCCTTCTTCGTCAAGAAAGGTGTCCACATTTGCGTTCTTGAACTCCGTTCCGTTGTCGCTGCTAACTTTCTTGATCTTCACTTCAAATTTATTTTTGGCCTTCCTAGCGAAGTTTTTGAAGATCTTTTGGACTTGCGATTTATCATCGAGAAAGAACACCCATGTAAATCTTGAAAAATCATCAACTATGACTAGACCAAAAGAATTTCCACTGAGACTCTTGTAGGCGTTGGGACCAAAAAGATCCATGTGTAGTAGCTCGAGTAGCCTCCTTGTGGTCATGATGTTCTTCATGGGATGCCTTCCTCCAACCTGTTTACCTGCTTGACAAGCGCTGCAAAGTCTATCCTTATCAAATATGACATCGTTAACGCCAAGGATATGATTTCCTTTAATAAGATTATCAAGGTTTCGCATGCCCACATGACCTAATCGTCTATGCCACAACCAGCCTTTAAAGGATTTAGCGATGAAGCAAGTTCTAGGTTGAGCCTTTTAGTGAACTCAACAATGTAAAGATCACCTCTACGTATACCGGTAAAGACCATTTTATGATTATCTTTATGAAACACTTGGCAGTCTACTTCAGTGAATAGGACATTGAAACCGAAATCAGCAAGTCTAGATACTGAAAGTAAATTGTAGCCAAGAGATTCAATGAGCATAATATTTTGAATGGAGCTATCATGTGAGATGGCCACCTTACCGAGGCCAACCACCTTACCCTTTGAGTTGTCACCAAAAGTGACATACTTTTGAGGGCCGTCGTTTTGAGCAAGCTCACGAAACATATCTTTATCTCTGGACGAAGATTTGCCATATATCTTTATCTCGGTACATCCACTATTAAGAACCCATTCCTTTCCTCCTGCCATATATCCCCGAAGATTTGCCATAAGACCAAAGTGTCTCATTGCATCATCAAGATCAAAGTCACTATCATCGTCCTCATCATAGTATCCATGTTCAACATCGTCATGTGGTGGATCAAATCCTAGAGAGGGTGATTCATTAGAGTGAGTTTGACAATGATCTTCTTTATGAATTTTTAGTAGCTTCAGAAATAATATCACTAATAATTCCAACATCTCCTTTGGCACGCATAAGGTTTGTATGCTCAAATAGACAATCACCAAACATAGGATCGTTGGAATTCATCTTACTCAGGGTAATAGACTTATGGAGAATTTCATCTAGATTTTTCAAGGAATAATTTGGAAAATGTTCCTCAAGAAATTTCCATATAGTGTAGGCACACTCAAGAGTAGGCAAACTTCCAATCAAGTTTCTAGGCAAGCCTCTAGTGATAAGATTAACAGTTCTAAGATTGTGAATCATGTCAATTGACTCATCAAGGGTAGGATGCATAGGATCAACATGAGGTACACAAGGGCTAGCAATGTACTTGTTCAAATGATATTCATTGAAAATCACAAGCATCTCATTTTGCCACTCATGAAAGTACTCCCCATCAAGTATAGGCACTCTATGTCTAAGACTCCCCAAACTAGACTCATCCATCTTCCTCCAATGGTGTTTAAACCAAAGCAATGGAGACCAAAGCTCTGATACCAATTGAATGGATCGAGAAGAGGTGTCTAGAGGGGGGTGGTTAGACACTAAGTGAGAAAAGTTGCAGTTTTTAATTTCTTTAGGTTGAAGTGGAGTTTTGGCACAAGTTTAACAATCACAATACATATCAAGCAAGCATGCAACAAGTATATGAGCAGCGGAAAGTAAAGCATGCAACTTGCAAGAATGTAAAGGGATGGGATTGGAGTGTGCAAATGCAATTAGAGACACGGATGTTTTTGTCGTGGTTCCGATAGGTGGTGCTATCGTACATCCACATTGATGGAGACTTCAACCCACGAAGGGTAACTATTGTGCGAGTCCATGGAGAGCTCCACTCACGAAGGGTCCATGAAGAAGCAACCTTGTCTATCCCACCATGGATGTCGCCCACGAAGGACTTGCCTCACTAGAGTAGATCTTCACGAAGTAGGCGATCTCCTTGCCCTTACAAACTCCTTGGTTCAACTCCACAATCTTGACGGAGGCTCCCAAGTGACACCTAACCAATCTAGGAGACACCACTCTCCAAGAAGTAACAAATGGTGTGTTGATGATGAACTCCTTGCTCTTGTGCTTCAAATGATAGTCTCCCCAACACTCAACTCTCTCTCACAGGATTTGGATTTGGTGGAAAGAAGATTTGAGTGGAAAGCAACTTGGGGAAGGCTAGAGATCAAGATTTATGTGGTAGGAATGGAATATCTTGGTCTCAACACATGAGTAGGTCGTTCTCTCTCAGAAAATGTATGCTGGAAGTGTAGGCACATTCTGATGGCTCTCACTAGTAGAAAAAGGACCATTTGTCCCAGTTTAGGAACCGGGACTAAAAGGTCGGTACTAATGCCCTTGTCCTTTAGTCCCGGTTCTTACACGAACCGGGACAGATGGGCCTCCACGTGGCCACTACGGGCAGCCCAGGCAGCGGGGCCTTTGGTCCCGGTTGGTGACATAAACCGGGACCAAAAGGCATCCACGCGTCAGCAGCTGGCTGGACCTGAGGTTTTTTTTTTGAAAGGGGCTGGTTTAGGGGTTTTGGGGGTTAATTTAGGTTGCTATTAGCTAGCTAATAGAGAGAAGTGTCCTCTCTTATATCTTCGTGCTTGGTTTACCAACGCTACTGCTATGTTCATTTCACCCGTTGATATATAGTAACTCTTCATGCTCACATCATACATCATCATATATAATAACAAGTCCTACTAATCATGCATCATCATACAACTTCTACTCGTTATTAATAACAAGTCATACGATCATCATCCTCATAGTCACCGAACCCAACCCTACTTAATTGTTCTTAGCACATGATCATCAGTATCAGGTAGAACCTAAACACCCTTAAGGTAAAATAGCATAAAACAATATAGACCCTGACTCTCCATTATGAAGAATGGAGATCATCCTGTCTCCAATTCTTGCGCTTCGCTTCCTTTTGCTTCCAAGAACCTCCTTACGATTGTCCATACATTTTTTCCATTCTTTGATTGTCATGTCTCCACTTCTTTTAGAAATCCGGTATGGACAGTTGAGATTCGTAGGATGACCTAGTTGTATGTTCAAAACATCAAGGCGACCATGCATATACATCAGATGAGGCACACAATCATTCGGGATTATCTGTTGAAAAACATAGTAATAACTTCGTAGTTAGCAATGATGTACTAGTTTTAGAAGTATGCAAAAGATGCACGGATGTCGTAATAGTAAAAAATCTTACCAGGGTATCTCCATGGTAGTTATCGTAGTTCAACACGTGCATTAGTGGCACGTATTGACCATAATGTTGAGGAGTTCGATTGTAGATATTGTAATTCTCAAGATCGGTACAAAATGCGATCAGATGATTTTTCTCCTTATAAGTTAATTCGGAGCCATCGGTGTAGTGGGTTTTGTCTACCATCTTCCGTACATTCTTTGAAGAATGAAAATAAGCTGTCAATGGAAATAAGCTGTCAACTATTTTGAAATAAAAAATATAAATTACTTAATAACTATGTTTGAGAAGCTCACATGGGGGAAGAATTGGAAGTGTATCAACAAGGACCCAAATGTCCATATTGTCTTGCTCGATTGTAGGATCACCAAGATCCATGGTGACAAGCATACCCTCATCAAAACCATACATATTGCAAAGTGCTTCCCAATTTTTGCAACCAAAATGGGTTACACTCTCCGAATTGTACAGCTTTACTTCAAAATCCACACCATGATGGGTCCTTAGGTGAATTTTTTTGGTTTCCATACTTTCATGGTCTTGAAAACCCATCCTCTCCAAGACATAGCGTCTTGCATAGCATGGGATAAGCTAGTCGAGTTGGAAAAGATGAAAAATACACGTTAAATTAGTTGAAGTCTGCTTAATTACGAAAAAAACTATTGTCGTTGTTGCGTACCGTTTCAACATTGAAGGTCTCCTCGAGCTTAATGCTGAAGCGCCGATCTTCGTCCAGCTCAAGGAACCTGTCGCACATACCTCGGTCATCATGGCACCAGTCGCACTCCCCTGGGTGGTTTTCGTCGTCCGAGTACGACATTTCCGGCCTATGTTCATACTTCAAATATTAAACTTGTACAATTAAATATATGTACTAAAAACCTAAATTATATCATTATTATTAATCACGGGTTGACTATCAGTGATGGTAGCTCCTCCTTTCATTCCCGAGTGCATTATTACACCAAATTGTCTAGCACACGGGAATGAACGAGAAGCTACCCCACGACGGCGTGGATGATGGAGGGGACTCCTAGATTTCTGGATAGTGCCCTCCAATTTTAGCATTCAAAGTAGGAGTACTTTTCAAATATGAGCATTCAATAAGAAAAACCAAATCGTAAAATAAAGTAGTATTCAAATTAGCATGCATTCAATTATAAGCAAAAGTATATCGTCTCTTGTGTCCGTACATCGTCGAATATTATCACAAATACTTCTCGAATACTATCATACATATAGCATCGCTAATACAACTAGAACCGTAGCGCCCGGCGGGTATCGTCGCGGGCGGTGGACACCCAAAGTTAAGGAACCATCACAGGATCATAGCTCCAGTGAGATCCCTGAAGAACCTGCCAGGTATTGTCGAACCTGCCCTCCAACGCAACCATGTAGCGATGGACGTGCTCGTCCTCCTCGCTGACACGGTGACGTACCACCTCCACAGTGTCCGGAAGCCTCGGCACCGTCACTGGCCCACGCGACCGCCACCAAACAAGGATCGGGTCAACAACGGGCTGGCTCCTAACCAACCTACGCCCCCCGGAAGGTAGCACCTCCCAATACCAGCCCAGCGGAGCCCAGTCCCGGACATGGCCCTGATCAAGCAGGCCTCCACCGTCGAGTCGACGACGAGGATGCGGGATAGGCATCGTCGACATCGATGCGGGATTAATTGCTTGAATAAAAAAATAAACTAGTTCTATTAATTTTCTTGCTAAAAATAAACTACTTCTATATATGATAAAATAAAGTAGTTTTATTAAATCATCTAGTCCAACTACTAAGCACTTACTATAAATAAATAAAGTAGTACTTACTAAAAATAAACTACTTCTATAGTAAAATAAATTAGTTTATTAAATCAACTAGTTCAACTATATATTAAGCACTTACTATAAATAAAATAAAGTAGTACTTACTAAAAATAAACTAGTTTAAATATTTCTATTATTTTTCTAACTAATTATATTAAACACTTTCTCTTCTTATTTTCCTTTTTCCTCTCCTGCTTTTTCTTCCAAATATGAACATATACATAAATGACTTTGATCATACGCAATTTTCCTATACATACACAATATGAACATATACATAAATTGACAAAGAAAATTCTATGATCAAAAAAATAATTAAAATTCTATGAAAAAATTACAACAGAAAAAATCATAAAAATTATATGAACAGAAAAAAAATCATTAAAAAATGACATATTCGATCTTTGCATATATATGAACATACAAACATGCATATTCAACAATAATATCACAAAAAAATCTATGAACGGAAAAAAAATCTAACACAATATGAAAAAAAATCTAACAAAAAAAATCTATGGACAAAATCTAACTCAATTAACTACACATCTAAATTAGTACACATCTAAATTAACTACACATCTAATTAAATTAGCAAAATTCATATAAGCTCACGGGATGGCGACGGCGACGGTGCATGAGGGGTGGCACGGCAACGGGCGATGGTGAGCGGCGGCGCGTCGATGGCGACGAGCGAGGCAGGGCCGGCGGCGTCGCGGGGCACGGGGCGCGGGGCGGAGACGGCGTCGGGGCGGCGCGGGATGGTGTCGGGACGGCGCGGGGCGGAAACGGCGACGGCGAGGCGGAGAGGGGCAGCCTGGCGGTGTCGGGGCGGGGAAGAACGAACTGAATGAAATTTTCACGAGGGCCAGTTATATAGACGAGGCCTTTGGTCCCGGTTCATGAGACAAACCGGGATGAATACGACCTTTGGTTTCGGTTGGTGCCACCAACCGAGACCAAAGGCCTCTTTTCAGCAGCCCAAAGGGCGGGAAGCAGAGGCATTTGGTCCCAATTGGTGGCACCAACCGGGACTAAAGGGGGGGCATTGGTACCGGTTGGTGCCACCAACCAGGACCAAAGCCACCCTTTAGTCACGGTTGGTGTCACCAACCGGGACCAAAGGCCTTGCACAGCGCGGTGCGGTGGGAAGTTTAGTCCCACCTCGCTAGCTGAGAAAGCTCAGCACCTGTTTATAAGGTGTGTTGCGGCTCAGGTGTTGAGCTCCTCTCTAATATGCAGGCATTAGTTGCCTACTCTTGTCACTGCCGTGTTGGGCCTATTGGGCCTGCGGGCCTGCATCCTAGCCCATGTACAGATGGGTTTCTAGTCGTATGCAGGCACTGTGGCCTATTAGGCGGCATTTTTTTATTTTTTTTTCTAGTATTTTTTTTGTTTTTTGAATTATATATTTTCTTTTGATTTTGATTTATTCTTTTATTCTTTTTGCTTTTAGCTCAGAATAATTATAATCTTTCTGTTACTCCATTAGTTTCCAAATTTGAATAGTTTAAATTTTAATTCTTTGAAATTTGTGTGAATCACTAGTTTGTGAATAACTTCACTATAAAAATATATTTTGGTTGATTCTTTTTCCTGCTATTTAATATTACTGTGTTTTATCATTATATTCAAAAACATATTTTGTTATTTTAGTTTCTATCAAAAAAATCTTTATGAAAATTCTTTTTGCTACTAAAGTTTCTAACAAAAAAATCTTTATGATAATTCTTTCTGCTTTTCATGTTTTGAACAGAAAATACTTTGATCATTTTAGTTGCATAAATTTTATATAATTTTATTTAAAAAATACTAGAGGATTATAAAAGCTTTTTAGTTGATTCCTTTTGCTATTAGAGTTTTATAAAAGCATTTACTGTTTTTTTAGCTATAAGACCTTGAAATTGAAAATCATTTCAAATGAACTCTAAAAAGGTTTAAAGTTGGCATGGTATCATCATTTCACCCACATAGCATGTGCTAAAAAGTTGAGAGGGTTATGGGAAAAACTGGATACACTTCGTGTACAAAATGGACAATCTCTTTCGAAGTATCAGGGTTTCATACGGAAACTCATCTGTTACACAGGGATTTCATTTTTTTAAACTTATTTGAACTCCTGACTTTTTGTATGTTCAAAATGCACCATTCAAAGCCACATCATCAATTTTCAACCCTTTCTGACTTCATTTGTTATTTTTCATGCATTTACTGATTATTTTGAGCTATAAGACCCTGAAATTGGAAAGCATTTCAAATGAACTCTGAAAAGGTTGGAAGTTGGCATGGTATCATCATTTCATCCACATAGCATGTGCAAGAAAGTTGAGTGGGTTACGGCAAAAACTGGATGCACTTCATGTACAGAACGGACAATCTTTTTCGAAGCATCAGGATTTCATATGGAAACTTGTCTGTTACAATAGGCATTTCAAATGAACTACGAAAAGGTTGAAAGTTGGCATCGTATCATCATAATAGTTATGGACAAAGTCTTGAATTTTTCTTCGCTTGTGTCCTTTCCTTATTGCGCCGTAACCATGGATAATCTTCATCATTTATCAGGATGCTTGGGTCAGCCTTGACTTTAAAGGCAGGAATTTCATGAAACTTTTCATAATCTTCGGACATGTCTATCTTTCCCTCCCCTCCCATGATGTCCCTTTTTCCTGAAAGAACTATGTAGTGCTTTGGCTCATCCTATGATGTATTCGCTTCCTTATTTTTTCTTTTTCTTGGTTTGGTAGACATGTCCTTCACATAGATAACCTGTGCTAAATCATTGGCTAGGACGAACGATTCGTCAGTGTACCCAAGATTGTTCAGATCCATTGTTGTCATTCCGTACTGTGGGTCTACCTCTACCCCGCCTCCTGACAGATTGACCCATTTGCATTTAAACAAAGGGACCTTAAAATCTACTCCGTAGTCAAGTTCCCATATGTCCACTATGTAACCATAATATGTGTCCTTTCCCCTCTCAGTGGCTGCATCAAAGCGTACACCGCTGTTTTGGTTGGTGCTCTTTTGATCTTGGGCGATCGTGTAAAATGTATTCCCATTTATCTCGTATCCTTTCCAAATCATTATAGTCGAAGATGGTCCCCTGGACAACGAGTACAGCTCATCACAAACAGTGTTTTCACCTCTGAGACGTGTTTCCAACCAACTGCTGAAAGTCCTGATGTGTTCACATGTAATCCAGTCATTGCACTGTTCCGGGTGTTTGGAGCGCAGATTGTTCTTGTGTTCATCGACATAAGGGGTCATCAAGGTAGAGTTCTGTAGAACTGTGTAGTGTGCTTGAGACCAAGAATATCCGTCCCTGCATATTATTGTCTCCCCTCCAAGCATGCCTTTTCCAGTCAGTCTCCTCTCATACCGCGATTTAGGGAGACCTATCTTCTTAAGGCCAGGAATGAAGTCAACACAAAACCCAATGACATCCTCTGTTTGATGGCCCATGGAGATGCTTCCTTCTGGCCTAGCGCGGTTACGGACATATTTCTTTAGGACTCCCATGAACCTCTCAAAGGGGTACATATTGTGTAGAAATACGGGGCCCAGAATGACAATCTCGTCAACTAGATGAACTAGGACGTGCGTCATGATATTGAAGAAGGATGGTGGGAACACCAGCTCGAAACTGACAAGACATTGCACCACATCACTCCTTAGCCTTGGTATGATTTCTGGATTGATCACCTTCTGAGAGATTGCATTGAGGAATGCACATAACTTCACAATGGCTAATCGGACGTTTTCAGGTAGAAGCCCCCTCAGTGCAACCGGAAGCAGTTGCGTCATAATCACGTGGCAGTCATGAGACTTTAGGTTCTAAAACTTTTTCTCTGCCATATTTATTATACCCTTTATATTCAATGAAAAGCCAGTCGGGACCTTCATACTAAGCAGGCATTCAAAGAAGATTTCCTTCTCTTCTTTGGTAAGAGCGTAGCTGGCAGGACCTTCATACTGCTTTGGAGGCATGCCGCTTTTTTCGTGCAAACATTGCAGGTCCTCCCGAGCCTCAGCTGTATCTTTTGTCTCCCCATACACACCCAAGAAGCCTAGCAGGTTCACGCAAAGGTTCTTCATCACGTGCATCACGTCGATCGAAGAGCGGACCTCTAGGTCTTTCCAGTAGGGTAGGTCCCAAAATATAGATTTCTTCTTCCACATGGGTGCGTGTCCCTCAGCGTCACTCGGAACAGCTAGTCCGCCCGGAGCCTTTCCAAAGATTACGTGTAAATCATTGACCATAGCAAGTATGTGATCACTGGTACGCATGGAGGGCTTCTTCCGGTGATCTGCCTCGCCTTTGAAATGCTTGCCTTTCTTTCGACATTGATGGTTGGTCGGAAGAAATTGACGATGACCCAGGTACACATTCTTCCTGCAGCTTCCCAGGTATATACTTTCAGTGTCATCTAAACAGTGCGTGCATGCGTGGTATCCCTTGTTTGTCTGTCCTGAAAGGTTACTAAGAGCGGGCCAATCGTTGATGGTTACAAACAGCAACGCGTGCAGGTTAAATTCCTCCTGTCTGTGCTCATCCCACGCACGTACACCGTTTCCATTCCACAGCTATAAAAGTTCTTCAACTAATGGCCTAAGGTACACATCAATGTCTTTGCCGGGTTGCTTAGGGCCTTGGATGAGAACTGGCATCATAATGAATTTCCGCTTCATGCACATCCAAGGAGGAAGGTTATACATACATAGATTCACGGGCCAGGTGCTGTGATTGCTGCTCTACTCCCCGAAAGGATTAATGCCATCCGCGCTTAAACCAAACCATACATTCCTTGGGTCACGTGCAAACTCAGCCCAGTACTCTCTCTCGATTTTTCTCCACTGCGACCCGTCAGCGGGTGCTCTCAACTTCCCGTCTTTCTTACGGTCCTCACTGTGCCATCACATCAACTTGGCATGCTCTTTATTTCTAAACAGTCGTTTCAACCGTGGTATTATAGGAGCATACCACATCACCTCTGCAGGAACTCTCTTCCTGCGGGGCTCGCCGTCAACATCACCAGGGTCATCTCGTCTGATCTTATACCGCAATGCACCGCATACCGGGCATGCGTTCAAATCCTCGTACGCATCGCGGTAGAGGATGCAGTCATTAGGGCATGCATGTATCTTCTGCACCTCCAATCCTAGAGGGCATACGACCTTCTTTGCTGTGTACGTACTGTCGGGCAATTCATTATCCTTTGGAAGCTTCTTCTTCAATATTCTCAGTAGCTTCTCAAATCCTTTGTCAGGCACAGCATTCTCTGCCTTCCACTGCAGCAATTCCAGTACGGTACCCAGCTTTGTGTTGCCATCTTTGCAATTGGGGTACAACCCTTTTTTTGTGATCCTCTAACATGTGATCGAACTTCAGCTTCTCCTTTTGACTTTGGCATTGCGTCCTTGCATCGACAATGACCCGACGGAGATCATCGCCGGGCACATCGTCTCATTCCTCTTGATCTTCAGCAGCTTCCCCTGTTGCACCATCATCGGGCACATCGTCTGGTTCCTCTTGATCTTCAGCATCTCCCCCCGTTGCAGCATCACCGTATTCAGGGGGCACATAGTTTTCATCGTCCTCTTCTTCTTCGTCGTCTTCCATCATAACCCCTATTTCTCCGTGCCTCGTCCAAACATTATAGTGTGGCATGAAACCCTTGTAAAGCAGGTGGGTGTGAAGGATTTTCCGGTCAGAGTAAGACTTCGTATTCCCACATTTAGTGCATGGACAACACATAAAACCATTCCGCTTGTTTGTCTCAGTCACTTCGAGAAAATTATGCACGCCCTTAATGTACTCGGAGGTGTGTCTGTCACCATACATCCATTGTCGGTTCATCTGTGTGCATTATATATAATTATGTGTGTCAAAAGTAAGAAAATCAGACAAATATCTATCTAATGTAAGAAAATCAGACAAGTATCAGAAAGAAGATAAGAACAAGAGGCTCACCACGGTGGTGCCGGCGACGAGATCGGCGCGGGCGATCAACGGCGGTGAAAACGGGGACGGGGCGTGATGGACCGCTAAATATAGACAAATCTCAGGAAAATTGGAGCTCCGAGGTCGAGCTTCGAGAGGAGAAAGCTTAACTAGTGTGGCCCGGGCATTTCATCGAACACCTAATGTGCATAGGAGGTGAACTTGAGCACCCAAATGCCCTCTCCTCGCCGGATTGAAAAAACAAAGCACTGTGGAGTGCTCTGCCGCGGCGATGGGTATATATAGGCAAATTATTTGTCCCGGTTCATCGCATGAACCGGGACTAAAGCCCCCCCCCCTTCTACACCGGTTCAAGGCATGAACCGGTACCAATGGATGTAGGCCAGGAGCAAGGTCCATTGTTCCCGGTTCGTGCCTAGAACCGAGACAAATGGGTCCAGACGAACTGAGACCAATGCCCACAAGGCCCCGGCCGGCCCCCTGGGCTCATGAACTGGGTCTAATACCCCCCATGGGTCCCGGTTCATGAAGAACCAGGACTAATGGGCTGGCCAGGACCGAACAATAGCCATGTTTTCTACTAGTGTCTCTCCACGAATGAAGAGTGGGTGGAGGGGTATATATAGCCTCCACACAAAATCTAACTGTTACACACAACTTGCCAATCTCGGTGGGATCGAATCATCAAACTCGGTCAGACCAATTTAGCAAATAATGTGACCGTTAGGGTTTTCAATGGGACCGACATGCAACTCGGTAGGACCGATATGGTTAGGGTTAGGGCATAACGTAATCTCGGTGAGACCGATTACACAAACTCGGTGAGACGGATTTTGGTAATGGACACACAGAGGGTTGGTCAGGCAAATTCGGTGGGACCGATTAGCTCATCTTGGTTTGACCGAAACGTTACGAAAGGGAAACAGAGAGTTTGCATTGCAATCTCGGTAGGACCTATTACACAAACTCGGTGAGGCCGATTTTGGTAATGGACATACACACAGGGATTACAATCCCATCTCGGTGAGACCGAGATCCCTATCGGTGAGACCGATTTGCCTAGGGTTTGTGGCAGTGGCTAAGACATCTGAACTCGGTGGCGCCGGATAGAAAGAATCGGTGGGGCCGAGTTGGACTTTTGGTTTGGGTCATATGTGGATGTGAGAAAGTAGTTGAGGGCTTTGGAGCATATCACTAAGCACTTTGAGCAAGCAAGCCATTAAGCAAAACCTCATCCCTCCTTGATAGTATTAGCTTTTCCTATAGACTCAATGTGATCTTGGATCACTAAAATAGAAAATGTAGAGTCTTGTGCTTTGAGCTTGAGCCAATCCTTTGTCCTTAGCGTCTTGAAGGGGTTCCACATCCTCTAATCCATGCCACTCCATTGTTGAACTTATCTGAAACATACTAGGTAAAAGTATTAGTCCAACAAGAGATATGTTGACATTAATTACCAAAATCACCCAGGGAGGAGCACTTGTGCTTTCACCTTGTATGTAGAAAACTAGTGAGGTTGAAACTAAGTTCATAGCCAAGATAAAAACAGTTAGTTGAATGCAAAGCTGATCATTGGCTCATAGGAGAACTGCATAGAATGATATATTGGTTCTCACATGAGGAAGGTATTTAATTATTGCATACCCTTGCTCTTCAGGTCCCAATGGATATTCTGTTTTTGGCAGTACATTATTACTCAGGATATCAGGAAGCGATCGCAACACTCATCATCAATTGATTTTAATCTTTGCTGGCACCTACATTTACCAGACGATGCTCCAAACATGACTTGTGCTTGAGTTGATGCATTGTTGCATGCATCTCAGCTTCCTCCCATGCTGCTTGTCTCAATCTAAGTGATATGATGATTAACCGAGGAAATTCCATTTCTACCATAATGTCAAGAGATGAAATCCTCCATCATGCCAAGGGATAGAGTGATTTTCATAATCCGGTTAGCGTCAATGGCCCAAAATATCCCATATCTAAGTCTATCAACTCTAAAACTTTCGTAAGAACAATATTAGCCCTCCTTGTTGTAATTATTTTTGTTGGGCTGCTAGGAACCCATGGTCATCACAAATGTTTATATTTGAACCATCTCCGACTTTCCATATGAGAGATCTTTTAAATGTTTGAATACCTGCTAGGCTTTGCCATGTGAAAGAGTTGCGTTTATTTAATTTTCAATTAAGAAAGACGCCATCTGGAAAATGCTTTCCTCTTAAAATCCTGGCATAAAGAGAATTTGGTTTTGCTAGAAGGCGTCAACATTTCTTAGACAACATGGCCAAATTAAAACATCGCAAAAGCCTAAACCCCATGCCACCGTGCTTCTCTGGGTGCACAATTTCCACCAAACTAACCAATACATATGCTTCTTGTTCTTCATCTCCTAAGTATTGGGATATTGTAGTAATTTGCGAGAAAAACTTCGTATCTATTCATCAACTTTCAAGGTAGTACAAAGAATACCAGAAGTAAAAAATACATCCCTGTTTGTAGACCACCTAGTGACGATTACAAGCACTGGAGCAAGCCGAAGGCGTGGCGGCCTCATCGCCCCTCCCTCATCAGAGCCGGGCAAACCTTGTTGTAGTAGATGGCCGAGAACTCGTCGTGCTAAGACCCCATAGGACCAGTGCAGCAGGACAGCAACCATTGTTGATGAAGAAATGCGTAGATCAGAAGGATCCAACCTGTAGACACATGAATACAGACGAACAAAGATGGATCCACATGGATCCCTCGAAGACAAACGTCGACCGAATCATGTGAGATCCGGCGGAGAAAAACCTCCACACACCCTCCGGCGATGATAGAAACACCACCAGGAAGGGGGATAGACGGGGATGACCTTATTCCATCTTCAGAGAGACGCCGCCGCCTCACCTCTCTGAGCAGGACACAAATCCTAAAAAAACTCAAAAAAAACATCTAAAAACGAAGCCCTCCTGCTGGCAAGGGCCGGGATCCACCGCGCTTCCATGGCCCTAAAACCATAGAAGACGTGATAGAGCAGCGGCGGCGCCGAAGGGAGGCACGAGAAACCCTAGCGCCTAGGCCCTCGCGTATGAGTGCGAAGGGGTACAAGTGCAGTAATTACCCCTTGACATACCTATCTCGGTAGCTTGAAAACTGACATTACATATGACGGATAACTCTAGCAACTACTATTAAAAGTACCTTTTCCCAAAAATAAAGGCTGTTGTTCCTCCCGTCCATGAAGATAAGTACAAACTCTATCCACCAGGAATTAGAAAGAAAGAGTCAGACTTATCCATTCCCACCATAGGAGAAAGCCTCAAGTATTTATCAATGATTGTGAACTGGGTGTAACTAAGATGGTTAGTCCTCCCCCACCTCCTCTCCAGGTTCAAGTCGTACACCTAACACGTGTACTATGTTTTCCTTCACTTATTTTAGGATTTTCTGCAATATTTGTTCAGTTGAAGGCGACATTCTAGTCAGCTATGAGCTGTCTGTGGTGACTTCGTTAATTTTAAGTTTGTCAACTCATTCTTTCATAGATGGGCATAGGTGCAGGGTATGTATATTTGCATTCATATGGGTGAGTGTTTTTTGAACTTATGTGTTTCTAAAAAAATATTTATCAATGCTTAGATAATTTAATGTTAATTATTAACCGGCCACAGCAGCTTTTAAATATTGGTGCTCAGTCAAGCAGGCACGGCAGCACGATCCTTCCTACTAGTGAAAGTTCAAATTTTTGCTGCTAAAAATCTTTTCTAAATATAAACATGCTATGAGACCCAACCAGAGTAAAATTGTTGTCGTGGAAATAAGGGCAAGCAATTGAATCGACATGGTAATTTACTGTGCGTCCACGATGCCAACTTGCTCTTCATGGTCCTCCCAGTTCGTAGAGCAAAATAGTTAATTACTAAAGGTGGCCATTCTTCAAGGTCGCGACGTGCACGGCCGCCGCTGGTGCACGTCCGAGTATAAATGCTGCCCCGCTGCATCACTACTAGAAAAAGGACTATAGATAATATGGACATTAATGACGCACCACACATGTGGTGCGCCACTACTATATACTAATGACGCATCATGTGTTGGTGCGCCATTAGTGTCCAAATACTAATGGCGCACCACATCAGTACTAACAATATTGTTTTTCAAAACTAGTAATGGCGCACGACACCCTCGGTGTGCCACTACTATTTTTTTTCAATTTTTTTTCATTTTTTTTTCAAAACTAGTAATGGCGCACCACACCCGCGGTACGCCATTACTAGTTTTGACAAAAAATCCACCGAATGCACCCCTCCTCCCCCCGTGGACCGCCTTTTCAGTTTAAAAAAAAAGAAAATGATGGAAATGTCAAAAAAATAAAAGAAAATAAGTTTTCCATGTGATATGTGGTCTACTTGTTGGAAAAATTTACAAATATGAATTTCGACTTTATTTGCAAAATCTCTCTGGAATTTGTAAAATAGGCATAACAGGCATAACTTTTGCATACGAACTCGGATTAAAAAGTTTTTTATATAAAAAATCATCTACTCGAAAAGTTACATCTGAATTTAATTTGGGGAACCCTGTTAAACATTTTCAAAATCCTCAAAAACCTAACAGAAAAAAGTTACGAGGCTTTTAAGATCTAGAGGGGGAAAATGGAAAAAATTTCAAACTTACTAGTGGCGCACCACTTGCTAGGTGCGCCACTAGTAACAAAAAAAATGGTTTCGAAATTTTTTTTTAATTTTTTTTAGAAAATGATACGTAATATGACTGTGACACCCCAAAATTTTAACCTTGTTTTATTAATTAAAATTTTGCCAGGAAACTAAAACTTTTATTTTCTGTATTTCCTTCTGATTTCAGAACCTCTCTTTTCTTTATTATTATGTAGTTTTTACCCCAAGTGAAAACTTTTCAATCATTATTGGACTCATTTGCCCTCTCAAATAAAACAATTCTTTATCAGTGGAATTATTTGCATAATTTTTCCCTGATGCCTTATTTCTTGAAAAATGATTTTTCTAAGCTTCAGGGCCTCTTTTGCACTACAACCATTTGATAAATTTATTTAAAAATTGGAGATGTCATGTGATGTTTTTAAAACACTTTTATGCAAAAATATATTTCATTCCTTGGATATTTTGAGTTCTACACCAAGTTTTCAAATCTGGTCCAGAGGACAGTTTTGCACTACAACCTATTTAAATATTTCTTAAAAACTTCTACCAAAATTATGGGATGTCAGTGGTAGCATGCCATCCAACTTTATGCAAAAACCTAGTGATGTTCTTTGAAAAAATTGAGTGGATCAACCTCTTCTTCATTCTGGTCCAACTGGATGGATTGTACTACAGCTATATTTTAACTTGCTCCTTTTGCTGTGATTCCTTTTCCTACTTGTAGCCCTTCCTGCTAGAACCTTAATTCCAAGAGGTTGGACTCATTGGAGCAATTCTCGTACATGCGATCATGCCCTGTTCTTTCTGTCCAGAATTGAAGTTTTGCAAAATTTGCACTAGCAAGTTTCTTCTTTTGACAAACTAACCTCACCACCCTCTCTTGCATCTAAAGAGACCCCACTCTGGAAGTTTTGACCACCCCAAGAACTTCCTAGGTGCTTCTGGCATTTTGTCGAACACCCTGTGAGCATGACCCGTTTTGACATGAGTCTTAGTTTGCACTATGATCTTGCTTATCTTGCCTAACCACCTTGTCCACTAAACTCCTAGCTACCCCTAACCTAGGTCTGCTAATTCCCAGCCTCACCCGAGACCTCTAGCATGCCCTGGCATTTCGTCGAACGAGTGTCGTGCATGCCCAGAGCGCGAGCAGAGAACGCGTTTTGCACGTGTCGCGCCCGAGCCGCCACGTCGCGCCCCTGGTTTTGCCCACACCACAGAGCCGTGCCACGCACTCCCCCTCTCACCGCATCACGCCAAGCAACCCTGGTGCCTTGCAGCACCGCCGTCAGAGCCCTTGGCGGCACAACGGCGTCCGCAGCGCGTCTTTGCCAGGTTGGTGCCGCCCAAGCCTCTCCCGCTCGCCACCTGCCCCTAGAACAGCTCAGCCTCATCCTTTTGCGTGTCCTCTAGGTCTCGTCGTCGCCACGACGCCCTGCCGCTACAGGGAGGCAGTTCGCCGGCGAACTTATCCACGGCCGCCGCAAACCGACCTCGTTGCGCTATAAAGAGAGGCCCTCGAGCGCGTTCCATTCACTAGGCAGCCTCAGCATGTTCCCCTAGTTCTCCCGTGGCAGCCAATCAACCCGGGGAGGTCTTCTTCCCCACCTCCGGCAGCTGCAGCCGCCGCCACCGCCCCGGCCATTCCGACGCCACCAGAGCCTCCCCCTCTCCACTCTCTTCACCAGGAACCCCCTCTCCCCCTAGTGAATCCATCCCCCTACTCAATCTTGATCGGGACTCGCCACGGGCAAAAACCCACTTTGCCTGATGACCGCCGTCCGCCGCGAAGCTCGCCGCCGGCAGCTCTGTCCACCCTAGAGACCATAGCGACCACCGGAGTGACCGTCCCGATCCCCTGAGCCCGCGGATGGCCTCCGTTTCCCGAACGGTGCCGCCGTTCGCCGGCGAGCACCGCCGGAGTTCCGCCCCCTCTCGGGCAGAGGAAGAGGAGGGAAGGTGGACTAGTCAAACTTGACTAGTGGGCCACCTGGACCCACTGTCAGTGACTCCCCGCGCGGTCCACGCTGGTTAAGTGGAAACGTATTTCCAGAATACGCCTTCGACGTGTACGTATAATCGAACCGTTTTCTTTTTCTGTTTTAATTTTTTAAATAACAGATTTTGACCAAAACTTTGACCGCCTATAACTTTTTAATTATAGCTCCAAATGAGTTGATTCTTTTTCCCGCCTCTCTCAAATTTAATCTAGTTTATTTTAAGATTTATTTGGAAAATTTTCAAAACAAATTTTTGTGATGTTTGAAATTGTGTGTTGATTCAAATTTATTTAAAATAGGACTTTGGAGAGAGAGAAGAAAACTTTCAAAAGTTTTGGAGTGCACCCTGCCTTTCCACATATTGAAGGCAAGCATTCTGAACCCTGGCATAATATTTTGAATGCATTATTTAACACGATTATGACACCACCTCAATACGTGGAACTCGTTATTTTATGTGGTGATGTGATCGTTTGCATGAATGCTTATTGAAAATTTCCTTGCTATTGGAAATGGACATGCTTGTGATAGTGATCATCCTCGTATGCCTTTCGTGCCTACCGGAAGGAAAACGGGAGTTGTTGGAAAACATACCACCGGTAACTTTTGTGTAAAATGGCATTGAAATATACGTACCAAGGACGTGATAACTTAGATACAAAAAATGCGAAAGTTTTTACCTGCGGAAAATATTTGTTGAATGCGCACCCCTGATAACTTCTGTATAAGTAGGATGATAATAGACACAGTACAAACCTGATAACTTATGTACAAAAATCGCAGCAATTTTGAACACCAAGTGGGGGTGGCACCGCCAAGGCAAAGGGCGGCGATAACTTATGTGCCTCAGTGCTGATGGCAAAGTTACCATGATCGGAGTACATAAGTTATCAGGTTTGCAATGAGTGAGTTACCGTGCTATTAACATTAAAGTTGTCGTGGGTACATTTTATCACCCCATCGTCAACTTTAATGTTAATAGCACGGTAACTCACTCATTGCAAACCTGATAACTTATGTACTCCGATCATGGTAACTTTGCCATCAGGGGGGAGGGCAGGGGTGGTTGATGAAATATACCACCGTTAACTTTTGTGTGAATAGCATGGTAACTCACATGTCGCACACCTGATAATTTATGTATCCCGGTCCTGATAACTTTGGCATGGGGTGTGTGTGTGCGGGGGGGGGGGGGGGGTGATGAAATACCCCCTGGTAACTTTTATGTGAATAGCATGGTAACTCGCATATCATAGACTTGATAACTTGTGTACCTCAGTCCTGATAACTTTGGCATGGGGGGCAGGGGTTGATGAAATATTCCCTCGGTAACTTTTGTGTGAATAGTGTGATAACTCACACATTAGACCTGATAACTTATGTGCCTTGGTTCTGATAACTTTGACGAGGGAGTTGTTTAATAACATACCCCGACAACTTTCGTGTAATTTTTTTTGGTGCTATACACATCGTATACGTGATAACACATGCACAATCACCGCAGTAACTTTAACCCGAGCTGATAAGAAGGTTATAAGGTTTATGTCCCGGTAATATCTGTTTAAACAACATGGTAACATATGTAGCACATGTGTGATAAATTACTTAGCCCAGAACTGGTAACTTTTGATCCGAAATAAAAGTTGTCGGAACATATCAACATAAGATCTAGTTCCAATGCACTCTTCATGTTTTTAATTGTGAAAACGATTTTTTGATCGGACTGAAGGTTTGATCTAGAAAACATTTTGAAGTTTAAAACTAAGGGGAATCAAGGATGACATCAAGTTTTCGGCCTTCTAAATCATTTGCGTAGGGGGGGATTGGAGGATCACTTTTTATGTCTCAGTAATTTCTATATAAATATGGTAACTTATGTATCATATATGTGATAACTTACTTAGTCTGGGTCTCGTAACATGACCAAAAAAAGTCGTCGAAACATACCAACATGGGATCTAGTTTCGAAGGTCTCGTCATGAAGAATCTTTTTTGTGAAAACGGTTTTTCAATCGGAGCGATGGTTTGAGCTACAAAACATTTTGAATTTTGAAATTTGATGGAATTTTTGCTGATCTCAACAATTCTGTCTTACATGCATGCATGCATTTTTTGAGACATAAGCATGCAACGTTGGGCTCTTTCTTTCATCCACGTCAGCCACAATTAAGAAAAGAAAGAAGGGCTCTCGAGAGTGTGATCGATGGAATATAGGAATCTTGCAGATTTGTTGCTAACGACCACATAGTCGGACGTTAGTCGCGTCCAATTTCAAAACGACAAACTACTAGTCCATTTAACATAGTTCGAACATCAAATTCAACATAGTTTCATACATGAACTTCAAGTACTACTTATTCAAACTACTAGATAAACTACTCCTCATCGTCGGAGCTGCGGAACTGCGCCCAGAACTCCTCCTTCTCCGGGTCGTCGCACCCCTCCTCCTCCTCCTCCAAGAAGTCTGCCCAGTCCTCCTCGAAAGAGGACTCGATGGGGATCATCGTCCAGGGACCGGCCTCGTCCTCCTTCTTCGCCCCCTTCTTCTTCTGCTCCGCCTCACACTTCCAGTAGTACTCCAGCTCAGCCTGGACGTACTCCGGATGCTCCCTAGCAAACCTCGCGATCGCCTCCTCGTCGGTCTCGCCGGCATTGATGACAACTGACGGCTTCTTCATCGTCTTCTTCTTCGTCGGGATCTCCTTCATCTTGATGCCCTATGGCACAAGCATCTCCGCTTCCGCCCAACTCTCAATCTCTAGGAAGTTGAGGTGCTCCTGATGCCTCTGGGCACGCCACACCGCCATGTCGTAGGCACGCGCGTCCTCGTGGGTGGAGGGGTACGTGCCGATCAACCAACGCCTCCCGGCGTCAGAGAACTCCATTCCGAAGTTACCGTAGGACTTTTGCCTCACGCCGAAGAAGCCCGACTTGCCCTTCGGCGTCTTCTCCGGCGCCATCGGAGAGCAGTGAGAGCGGCGTGCGGCCGGGGTGGTGGCGGATGGAGCCGGGCGGGGCGGAGCTGAGGGGCGGTGGCGGACGAAGCCGGGCGAGGTGGAGCTGCGGGGCGGCGGCGGCGTGCAGGGGGGTGGCGGACGGAGCCGGGGTGGGTCGGAGCTACGGCGGGCGGGCTAGGGCCGGGCAGAGCTGCGGTGGGTCGGAGCTGCGGCGGACGGGACGGAGCGACGGCGCACGAGGCGGTGGCATGCGCTGCGGCCGCGGCAGGATCCGCGGCTGGCGGGCAGCGGGGCGGCGGGGAAACCATGGCGGGGGACGGGGCGGGGCCGGATCTGATGCGGGCGGCGTGCGGCAGGGCGGCGGGGGGCGGCGGCGGAAGGGCGGGAGGTCACGGGCTGGCGGGCGGGAAAGGAAAGGAACTGGCGGTTGGGCGTTCGCGGGCGGCGGCTGGTTTTGGACCAGTTGCACCTCGTGATGTATTTGCACCGTGAGGTGTTGTATTTTACATCACGAGGAGGCCACGATCCAAACTTTTTTACATATGGACTGTCTGTTAAAGCTGCGTTTTTGGCCTCAAACCGTCCAAAAGTTAGTTACTTTTATATTTGGACAATCTATTGAAGATGCTTTCAGGATGCCAATGTGCCTGCGCAACGTACTGTCGACAGCCTGTCCACCATCAGATTGCTAGATTCAGAAAATAGCGAAGTAATCATATGCATACACACACGAAAATGGAGTATCAATGACCCTACGCTTCCGCGGGGAAGTTCTCGACTACGACGGTCTACTATTGCGTCAGTTCAACGAATTCTGATCCTTTGCAAGTCTTTGCAGTTATTTTAGTGGTTGGAATTCTGAATTTTTTACATTGTCGACGAGAACAATGGTGGTACAACAGGAGGATTTCAGTTGTGGATTCAGCAAGAATTTAGAGGCATAAAGTCCTAGTTATAATCTCTTCCTCCCTTATGGTCGTTTTGTGTCGGGTTCAGTTAGCCCATATTTGATTGTATGCAATGTTTTATTTTCTAATAGTATAACCAAATTTGAGTTTTAAAAAACATTTCCTGTTAGACTATGTATAGCTCTGATACCATGTAAGACAATAAGTTTTTGGGGAACCAGCACAACCCTCTAGGGGTGGCTTATCTCATTATATATACCCGCACCGCCGCCGCCGCCTTCACCGCCGCCGCCGCGCCACCGATCGCGCCGCCGCCATGTCGAGCGCCGCCACCACCGGTTCCACTGCTGCGGGCTTCCTCCCGGCCTCTCTTGCGGCTCTGCTCAACCTCCCCCTCAATGCCGTCTCTGTTCCGGCTCCGATCGGGACAAGGAGCATCGGCTCCATCTTCTCCACGCCGCCGGCGCCCTCGCTTGGGCGTGACCTCGTGGTCCACATCGCGGCGCCGCCGTCCGCTGCGGACTCCGCAGGCGTCGTCCCGCCGCTCCTGTCGCAAGCGCATCACACTGCCCCGCTGACGGGGTTGGCGGCGTCCGCCCCGGCCGCGGGCCTTGCGGCGTCCGCACCGGCCGCGAGCTTTGCGGCGCCCGCCCTGGCTGCGGTCCCGCCTCCTCCCACATCGGCTTCGGTGCCTCCGGCTGCCTCCATGGTGTTTGCACCCCAGGCAGCCTCCTCGATGGGATCGTCTTCGCCGCCGCCGTTTCACTTCGGTCATCTCATCACCATCAAGCTCTCCGCCGACAACTACATCTTCTGGCGTGCGCAGGTTCTCCCGCTCTTGGGGAGTCACTACCTGCTAGGCTACGTCGACGGATCGCTTCCCTGCCCACCCGCGCTGGTAGACAGCATGCACGGTCCGGTCTACAATCCGGCCCATCGCGTCTGGACGGGGCAGGACCAGGCGAACCTCTCCTCCATCCAGGGGTCGCTCTCGCCGACAGTTGTCGGCCTTGTTGTCTTCGCGAAGACGTCTCATGAGTCCTGGACCATCCTTGAGTGCACCTTTGCAGCACAGTCCCAGGCTCGTGTCTCTGCACTCCGTCGTCAGCTTGGAGAGTGTCAGAAGCTTGACTCCACTGCCACTGAGTTCTACAACAAGGTCAAGGGCCTCACCGACACATTGGCCTCCATTGGACAGCCCCTCACCGACTCCGAGTTCAACTCGTTTATTGTCAATGGTCTTGATGAGGAGTATGATGCCTTAGTCGAGATCATCAACGAGCGGGGCAACTCGACACCCATGCTGGCACACGAGGTTTTCTCTCGGCTCCTTCTCACTGAGCAACGGGTCGAGACTCGCCGCACCAGGGGCACTGGCTCCCTCTCGGCCAACGCCGCCACCAAGGGTGGCCGCTCTTCTTCATCACCCCGGTCTCCCTTGGGGCTGCCACCGTCGCCCGCCTCGGCCCCCCCACCTACTGCAACCTTACCGGGGGCTGGCGGTCCACGTGTGTGTCAGCTTTGTGGCCGCGATGGGCACTGGGCCTCCAAGTGTCATAAGCGCTTCCAGCGAAGCTTCCTTGGTCTTGGCAATGACGGCAAAGATACATGCAACAATGCCCGTCAGGTCGCCATGGCTGATCGTCCCGCGCCGCAGAAGCAACAGGGACACACTCAGTCCTACTCCATCGATCCACACTGGTACATGGACTCTGGGGCGACAGAGCATCTAACCAGCGAGATGGGGAAGCTTCACACTCGTGAACCCTATCATGGCTCCGACAAGATCCACACCGCCAATGGAGCAGGTATGCACATCTCTCATATTGGTCAAGCATCTCTTCTCACTAGACATGCCAATAGGAGTCTTCAGCTTCGCAATGTTCTTCGAGTTCCATCTGTGACCCGTAATCTTCTTTCAGTTCCTAAACTCACACGTGATAATAATGTGCTTTGTGAATTTCACCCTTTTGATCTTTTTATTAAGGATCGGGGCACGAGGGACATTCTTCTTAGTGGGCGGTTGTGCCAGGGCCTCTACCGTCTGGAGCATCCTGGTGTCGCTCGTGTTTTCAGTGGAGTTCGGGTCTCTCCGTCACAGTGGCATGCTCGTCTTGGTCACCCGGCCACACCTATTGTCCGTCATATTTTGCGTCGTCATGAGCTTCCTAGTTTGTCTAGTAATAAAGATGTAGCGGTGTGTGATGCTTGTCAGCAGGGGAAGAGTCATCAACTTCCTTTTTCGGAGTCCAGTCGTGAGGTGAAACATCCTTTAGAACTTGTGTTTTCAGATGTATGGGGTCCTGCTCAGACTTTTGTCAGTGGTCATAATTACTATATCAGTTTCCTTGATGCTTATAGTCGCTTTACCTGGCTTTACCTTATTAAACGCAAATCTGATGTGTTTGATATTTTTGTTCAGTTTCAAAAACATGTTGAACGTCTTCTCAAGCACAAAATTGTTCATGTCCAGTCAGACTGGGGGGGGCGAGTATCGCAACCTCAACTCTTTCTTTCAGTCGCTTGGGATAGCTCATCGTTTAGCATGTCCACATACACATCAGCAGAATGGTTCAGTCGAACGTAAGCATCGTCATATTGTTGAAGCTGGTCTTACTCTTTTGGCCCATGCATCTGTTCCGTTTCGGTTTTGGAGTGATGCTTTCACCACTGCATGCTTTCTCATCAACCGTACTCCTACTTGTGTTTTAAACATGAAGACTCCCATTGAGGTTCTCCTTAATGAACAACCTGATTATACCTTTCTCAAGGTATTTGGGTGTGCTTGCTGGCCGCATCTTCATCCATATAACAAGCGCAAGCTTGAGTTTCGTTCTAAGAAGTGTGTTTTTCTTGGCTATAGCTCTCTTCATAAAGGTTACAAATGTCTTCATGTTCCCACTAATCGTGTCTATATATCTCGGGACGTCGTGTTTGATGAGCATGTTTTTCCCTTTGCCAACCTTCCTGTGTCCACTGTCGAACCACCATCCCTGCATTCATCCTCTGTTGCTTCTGACCAATTTGATGATGTTGCATACTCTCCTTTGCTGTTACCTAACCATGGTGCAGGAACCGGACGTGGAGCTCGTTTGGAGCTGTTGGAGGATTCACCATCATCATCGTCGTCTTCTGGTGGGCACGTCGATCGCCCTATGTTGCATGGCATCGATTCGCGTGCCCATGCATGGTCACCCGACGAGTCCGTCGCGCCGAGCATCTCCACTGCTCGGTCCGTTTCGCCAGCGGCCGCCGAGTCGCCCGCGGCTCGGCCCGTCACGCCGTCTTCGCCTGCGGCTCGGCCCGTCACGCCGTCTTCGCCCGCGGCTCGGGTCCTCACGTCGCCTTCATCAGCGGATCGGCCCGCGACACCGGCCGCGCCACGGCCCACTATGCCGAGCTCGCCATCGGTCCGGTCTGTGATGCCGGAGTCGCCAGCTGCTTCGTCTGCTCTGCCGGTTTCGCCGGTGGGTCGGCCTTCTTCGCCAACCGAATCCGAGGCTACCGTGACTGGCTCCTCGTCACCGGCTGACTCGTCAACGTCGCCGTCCTCCAGCCCGTTGCAGGATGCTCCGTCGACCTCGGTGGTTCCTGTGTCCCGACCACATACACGCAGTCGCAGTGGCATTTTCAAACCTAAGGAACGTAAGGATGGTACGGTTGCTTGGTTGGCTGCTTGTTTGGCTGCTGCTGTTGCGGATCCATCTTCTGAGCCTCGCTCATCTCAGGCTGCCCTGCGCATTCCACATTGGCGAGAGGCTATGGAGCAGGAGTTTCATGCTCTTCTTCGTAACAAGACATGGACTCTCGTTCCTCCACCACCACGGGTAAATGTTATTGACTCAAAATGGGTATTCAAAGTGAAGAAGCATTCGGATGGATCTATTGAGCGTTACAAAGCGCGACTTGTTGCTCGCGGTTTTCGGCAGGGTCATGGTCTTGACTATGAGACACCTTTAGTCCTGTCGTCAAGCCTACCACTATTCGGCTTCTTCTCTCCATTGCTGTTTCTCGTGGTTGGTCACTTCGTCAACTTGATGTGCAGAATGCTTTTCTACATGGATTTTTGGAGGAAGAGGTTTATATGAAACAGCCGCCTGGTTTCTCTGATCCTGATCGTCCTGACTATATCTATCGTCTTTCCAAAGCACTATATGGTTTGAAGCAAGCTCCTCGTGCCTGGCATGCCCGCCTTGCCTCTGCCCTTCGTGCTCATGGTTTTGTGCCGTCTACTGCTGACACTTCATTATTTCTTCTACAGAAGCCAGAAGTCACTATGTATCTTTTGGTATATGTCGATGATATTATCCTTGTCAGCTCTTCTCAGTATGCTGCTGATGCTCTTGTCTGCTCTCTTGGTGCTGATTTTGCGGTCAAAGATCTTGGGAAGCTTCACTACTTTCTTGGAGTTGAGGTCACTTCTCGTGCTACTGGTCTTGTCCTTACGCAGAAGAAGTACTCCTTGGAGTTGTTACAAAGAGCTGGCATGCTGAAGTGCAAACCGACCACCACACCCATGTCGTCTACCGACAAGATAACAACTGTTGATGGTGAGCTTTTGTCTCCTGCGGATGCCACAGAGTACAGGAGCATTGTTGGTGGACTTCAGTACTTGACGATCACGAGACCAGATATCTCTTATGCTGTTAACAGGGTTTGTCAGTATCTTCAGGCTCCCAGAGATACTCATTGGGCTGCTGTTAAACGCATTCTTCGTTATGCTCAGTTCACCCTGACATTTGGTATGCATATTCGGCCGACTTCCTCTCGGGTCCTTTCGGCCTTCTCTGATGCAGATTGGGCTGGTAGCCCAGATGACAGGCGATCCACGGTGGGTTATGCAGTATTCTTTGGCTCTAATTTGATCGCCTGGAGTGCTCGGAAATAGGCTACTGTGTCACGTAGTAGTACTGAAGCTGAGTACAAGGCTGTGGCTAATGCTACTGCAGAGATTATTTGGGTGCAGTCTTTGCTTCAGGAGTTGGGTTTGTCTCAACCACAGCCTCCTATTCTTTAGTGTGATAACATCGGTGCTACATACCTTTCTGCAAATCCAGTATTTCATGCCCGAATGAAACACATTGAAGTTGACTATCACTTTGTACGGGAACGTGTATCACAGAAGCAACTCCAGATCAAGTTTATCTCATCTAAGGATCAACTTGCAGACATCTTCACTAAGCCTTTACCGCTGCCACAGTTTGAGGCTTGTAGGCGCAATCTTACCCTTCTCAGTTCTTTAGAAAGTGGCTAAGATTGAGGGAGGGTGTTAGACTATGTATAGCTTCTGTACCTATGTACGTATATGGTACATATTGTAACACAACCATTATATATAATGAGATAAGCCACCCCTAGAGGGTTGTGCTGGTTCCCCAAAAACTTATTGTCTTACATTTCCGATGCACAAAACCTACTCGACACCCTTTTTCCCTGGCAATAGTTCGCCAATCGCCCATGCACATAATGGGCATGCACCGTTCGCCGGTTTGCAATCCGTTTTGTCTTTTTTTTTCTTTGTTAAATTTTCACTGGTTTCTATTGTTTTTCGTTTGTTTCTTCTAGTTTTTTTTCTCGATTTCAGAGGCTTTTCCTTTATGTTTGCTTCATTTTTCATTTTTCATTTTATGTTTTGATTTTTCTGTTCTCTTTTTTATCCCAATAATTGTTTCTATTTTCACATTTCTTTCTTTCATTTATCTAAAAATTACAGAAACATTTTTATACATGAGTATTTATATATATATTATGTATAATTTTTAAAAAATGCAAACAAAATTCAAAATATGTGATGAATATTTTATTTCATATATATATATATAGGGATTGACTATTCGTCACAGTGGGTCAGGAATAGTTATTCTTCACCCCCCCCCCCTCCCCTCTATTTTTACCATCCATGCAGTAATTTTACGTTTCGTAAGTTTTGCCTTATTTGTGACGTAAAAAGAGATCGTAAGAAAATATATAATCATCGTAATAAATATTTATGTTATGTAAAATTACAAACGTAAAAACTTAGTGTAAAATATACATAAACTCCAAATTTTCTTGTCTTATGACCTATATTTTTTTATACCAAATTTTACGTAGTGAGTCAATAGGAATGTAACTATTTAAATTTCAAATGTAATTTAATTATGAAGTGATCGTATGATTACCTCGGGTGAAGAATAAATTATTCTGCATCTTGGGTGATGAATAGCATCACGATTTTTTTACATCATTCATGATGCACACGAGACCCGAGGCCCTCTTGTGCACCAGCGATGTCGTGGCGCCATCAGCTCCGACAGTAATACAACACACATGCATTGGTCGACATCGAACACGAGGTCGATCTGCCGGCGTCTGTGGTCATACTTTTTTTTGTGATGAGCTGGTTGTACATCTTGCCCATGATTCACATGTGTGGTGGCCGAGTGGACCGTCGTAGAACATCCAGCTGAACAATGACATCAACCCCTGCAGGCATAGGTCATTGTTTTTAATACGAAGATTGATGGGAAGATGAGGCCAACGAAATTAAAATATGTAATTTTAGGTTCTTCATTTGCAAAATAGAGTGCGCGGATCATCTAAATAGGAACAGCATTGAACCGTTTATTCACTTTTAGAACCCAACTGTACAATTTTTACCATTATAAGCTCCAACTTGCACACAGCAAATACTTTTAGGACCCTTGATGCTTTTTCTACATATTTTCTTACAAATGCGTATTTTTAAAATACATGATTATCTTTTAGCATGCATGTTTTTTAAATAGGCAATAAACAATGTACTTTATATATACGACATTTTTATTGTCTACGTGAAAATCTTTAGAATTTTCCACAATATACTTGTGTCAATTTTCTAGAATTGATTGACCTGTTTTTGAAAATAAAAAAATATTTCTCCAAAACAGATAATGAAATGATTGAAAACCGCTTACAACCATGCCCAGAAAACCAAGTATGTGAGTTTCCTCAACTATGCAGTGTTATCAGGATTATTGAATGGTTACTCAGAAAAAATCAGGGTTATTGAATACTCCCTCCATCCCAAAATAAGTGTCTTGAGCTTAGTATAAATTTGTACTAGAGCTAGAACAAAGTTGAGACACTTATTTTGGGACGGAGGGAGTATGTGGGTAGGTGATGCTATAGGTAACTATTATATGACATCATTCATCACAATTTCGCCAACACACACACAAACACACACACACACACACACACACACACACACACACACAGGTGCAGTGGCCTGACCCAAGTTGCAATCCTTGTCTGACCGATATTTTCTCTTTTCTTCCGTCTTCCATTGATTTGTTTCTTCTTTTTTCTACAAATTATGGTTTCTTTGCCAAAAAAAGGACAAATTTTGGTTTCTGGTATTTTTCTTTCGTATGTTTTCCTTCTTCTGGTTTGTTCTCTTCACTTTTCAATCTTTTTCTTTTAGTTCCTTTTTCCTCCTTATGCTATTTTAGTTTAAGCTTTTGAATTTTCACATTTCTTCTAAACTTTGATGCACATTTTCGAAATTCATGACAATTTTCCACAAACATGACCATTTCTTAAAATCAGGAACATTTTAATGTGTTAAAAATTATAATAATGAAAGAAACATTTTTTGAGAAATTTGTAGAAACTCATATTTAGTTTCTAAATTTCATAATTTTTAAAATTCAGGTACGTTCTTAATATGCGTGAACTTTTTTAAAATCATGAACATGTTTGTAAATTTGTTGATTTTTTTTAATTTGTGAACATTGTTCAAAATAAGAGAACACTTTTCTAATATGAGCACATTTGTAAAACTATCATATATAGCTTTTAAAACAGAGAACAGTTTTAAAACTCCTGAGCATTTAATAAAATTCAGGACGATTATTTTGAATTTTCTGAAAAAAAATATAGTTAGTGAAGTTTTTTAAAATGTGTGAATATTTATTTAGTCTTGTAATAATATATTTAACCAAAAAACGGGGAACCAAAAAAAGCAGAAAGAAAATTAAATAAATCACAAACACATCAAGTTGTCAGGCTCATAGAGCATCATATCGAAGAACTCGGTCCGACACACCGCGCCGCGCATCCTTTGGGCATGCCCATTTACCACGCCATTAATTTTGATGATAACAAACTTGTTTACGTTAAAAATTAGACTTGAATGGGTCCATGAAAAACACAATTTTGCATATATGCTAAAATAATTCCCCTAAAAATATATATGTTAAAATAATTATTTTACTTTTGTGTATCTAATTCAAAAGTGAAATTATATTCTTGTTATCAAATTATGAAAGTGTTTGTATTGTTAAGAAATGTTAATATAATGTTCAAAATCTCCTATGTTTTCAATGTGCTTGCGTATTTTAAAATGTCTTCATGCAATTAATAAATTTTTCTTACATCTTATAAAAGTATTCATGTAATTTAGAAAAGTGTAAGCCCGTTAAAAAATATTAAATATTTTTTAGAAACTTTCACGACATTTTGAAAGTGTTTATAAATTTTTAAAATTCTTCAATGCATTTTTTAGAAAATCTATTTTCATTTAATTGCTTGTTTGATTAAAGAAGTGTTCATGTTTGAAAACAAATGTGTATTTAAAAAAGTGTTCATGTATTTTTGAAAAATGTTCACTTAACAAGAAAAACGTTCACGTATTTGAAAGATATTTACTTGTAATTTCGAAAAGATATTCACATATTTTAGAAAATCTTCATGCAGTTTTAAAAAGTGTTCAGGCATTCAATTTTTCTTATAAAAAATGTTCATGTTCTCCCAAAAGTGTTCACACATTTTAAAAATGTTCATGTAGTCTTTAGAAGTGCTTGCGCATTTGAAAACTGTTCACTGAATGACACGGTGATAAAAAACTTATTCAGGTAATTTATATCTTATTAAACATGTGCATGTGGTTTTAGAAACGGTTCGTGTATAAATAAAATATTCTTCTAATTATTTTTACATTTTCTTTCAGAAAATAGAAAGTATAAAATGGGAAATAATAAGGAATATAAAAAATAAAGATAAATATTAAAATTAAGAATAATAAGAAAATGAAATGAAATATAAGAGAAGAAACAGAAATTAAGAAAAGTAATAAAATGTAGTAAAAGGAAGAAAGTAAAATAAACTCGCCACATAATGTAAAATAAATTTAGAAAAACTGAACATGTTTATTGGTTCATAGTAGTGGCTATGTAGAGGATCTTTCTACGTGTTTCAGTTTTCTTTTAGTCAGATAAGCTTCCTACATTGTTTTGATGATCTATATAATTCTTGTAGTGGATCTTTGTATATGCAATGAATAATTACTTTATTGTGCTGACTAACATGGTTGAATGGACAATTTATAGATGTAGTCACTCTGTTTTTATTTACTCTATTATCTTAGCTTCATTTCAAGTCAAACTTTCACCAATTTATAGAAAAAACTATCAACATATACAATACCAATACTATTGGATTCAGTGTTGTGAATATACTTTCACACCACATATATTTGTTATTGTAAGTATATATAATCATTTCTATAAGCTTGGTCGAAATTTGTAAAGTTTGACTTAGAACAATGCTAATATGTAGAGTAAATAAAAACAATGTTATGTTGCTCTCCATTTTGTTAGTCTAATAATTAGCCTATTTAGATAAATGAACATTAGTGTGAGGGATGGACATTTTATTTTTATTTTTTTGAGCACAGTTCAATCGAAGTCGCTCACATACACAAGCATACACTCACCTCCGTGAGACTGAGCCAGCATAGCATCTTGAGATTTTACGAAGTCACAATAGACGCATCGCAGTTGACGGGAACATCTCCTCCCACTGAATAACATCGCCCAAAATTTTAAATAAATTCGGAAATAATGTGAGCACCAATGTTAAGTCTAAGGCTTGAACCCTAGTGGGCTGGGAATGCTACTATCCTCCTAATCATCAACCAGAGGTTGCTTCGGACGATGCGTGAGGGATGGACATTAGATGGAGTAGATACTAGTTTGTGAAGCATTCTCAATGATGGAAAGAGGAAAAGCTTTGAGGGATTTGCCTCACTAAGGGTAAAAGTGTGGGTTGACTCATCATCTCATGTACCAAACGGGGTACATGGAATATGTTCTATTCTATACAATGCTTTTACTCCCTTCTTCCTAAATATAAGTCTTTTCAAAGATTTTAATATGGGGATGTCTATATTGAAATCTCTAGAAAAAAGTTCTATTTAGAAACGGAGGGAGTGTTACTTAACACTCGACTGTATGGAGAAACAAAAATACATCCAAATCCATTTAAGATTAGTCACGGTGTCTGATTATAAAGCCCATGTATTGTCAGTATATCTTCCGGTGCATGAAATTCACTGCACATGCCAGTCTACGATAGAGATTATTTTCCTTCCATCGTCTAGCCGCCGCCAGGAGGCCAATCTTTCAGCGCCGTCCTCCGGCGGCTCCCCTCCACCGGTGACCTCGGTCGTCGGTGGTGAGAGGGGTCGCCGGATCCACACGCGTAGATCGTTTTTACTCTCTCTTTGTCTAGGTTTTTAGGCTATTCATCGTCTTGACTTCGGCGACGATGATGATGGTGCTGAATAAAGATTCTTCGGATCCTTCCCTGACGAGGCCATCCGTCCTATGATTGGGGATGAATCTGGAAACCAGTTTGTTCAATCTCGAAATCCTCATGGTGGACTTGTATCCTCGGGCTCCACCGTTGCGACTGCGATTGCTCCAGGGTTGGCGCCGAGCTTGGAAGATAGTCCAGGAGCGGATGCAGATTGTGGTCTGCATCAACGACATCTGGAAGACGGAACGTGTGCTGGGTTCGTGGTTCGCGGATAGCAGGTATGGTTTCCTCCTTCGGCGTCTTGGTCGTGGTGGGGTGCCAGATCTGCAGTTCGATGACGTGTCAGGGGTGTTGCCCCGGTCTGATTCGTTCAATGGCAAGGGCTTCACTTTTGACGAGCCACCTTGGAGGTCCGCAAAACTGCATATCAGCGATGGAGCCGCGTCGAGCTCGGGTGAGGAGGTGATCCGCCATTCTTTTTTTTCGGTGGCTGTTGTGGTGGTGCCGGAGACAGGTGACGGGCGTTGGTGTTAAGCTCAGAGATATTCTGCTATATCTTTTCAGTTTTGTCATGTCGGTCCTTACGTGACTTGTATTTTGATCTTTATGATATGAATGAGACATGTATTATCATGCAAAAAAAAAAAAGACACATGCCAGCCTACGATGTGCCATGCCCACTTGGCCACTGGCAACCTTTTTTTTTTGCGAATAACCATGTTTTCCTTCTTCTTGTGAGCACAATATAAAAGTTCTAATCAGAAGAAACAGTATTAATATCACAGAATGACCGTGAAATAATTGAACTCAGGCAAAGAGCCAAACTGACAAGTTGCGTCTAGTCCAGCCTGCTTAGCCAACGCGCATGGCTAACCCTGTTCTGATGGCAATCTCAAAAAAAAAAAAACCTGTTTTGCTGGCGATGTATTTTCAATGTATCTGCTCCACTTTTTTTCCTGATAAAAAACAGCAGTCTTACGCTCGGCCGTCTTCATGGTGATAGTCAAGTGTGTCAGCAGGTCTGGTGAACTGCCCCTACTCTTCTATGCAAATCAGTGTCTCACGCTGGACGCCATGATCTATCACCAAGTAACTTCAAACGAGAATGATACATTAAGTTTTGCCAGCACACATATGGCCTTAATTATGGTCCATGGGACACACTTGCTGTATTATTATGTCCGGGCAGCGGGCAGCCATTGGATGATAGATTAGAAAATTAGTCGGTCGATCGAGTGGCAATGATTCTTCAGCATCCATCTGGAGTGGATTGGTCGAATTATTGAACCAGATCACTCTTCTTGTTTCCCGTTTCATTTGACATTCTTTTTGGGTTCAATTTTGTATTTTTCTCATAGTACGGACCATCTTTTTCTTGAAATCCTACAACATATTTTTTCCTGCTCTTGGCACTTTGTTGTTTCTTAAAGTACAGATAAAATCTTATCTTGAAATTATGCTAAATGGTACTACCTCCGTCTCAAAATATTATACAGTTTGGTATGTAAATTACATGTCCCCTCGTATTTGCACCACCCAAGCTTTGGTATCAGCTAGCAGATATGTACGTCCTCGTAGCGAGGTACCACCTATCATTTATCAGATGCATTATTTGTTCATCCCAACGGTAACACTGTTTCATGTGCCTTTGCAATTACTTCCTCTGTAAAAGAATATAAGAGCGTTTAGATCATGAAAGTAGTGATCTAAATACTCTTGTATTCTCTACGGAGGGAGTACAATACAACAACAAATGACCCAAAACAGTATTCTTTTGTACGAAAATCCAGAACAGCTTGGACACTCAGTTTATTTGTCTGCGATTTTGCCCTTCCTGCTTTACAGAGTGCTTAGAGTGAGCGATTTAAGGATGACGATGATGGTGGTGATGATGGTGAACATCATGTCTTCTCTAAATTATGCAATGTGGATCATGGAAGAATCTCATGTGGGCACAAATGTTTTTTTTTTCATTTATGTCAAATCATGTTGAATTCCTAGCTAGACAGTAAAGATTTTTTTTCTACATAAAGGATGCTTGGTTCTCATGTTAATGTTGATTGTCCGACTAAGGCGCCTTCTCGGAGATCTTAAGTATGGCCCATTTCTCCAGTTCTCTTGTTGACTTCTTTTATGTCTTATTTTTTGAGAATATGCAGAAGATTTATACATCATTTCATTACATTGCTTTAAAAAGTTACATCTACATATACATAAAGAAATTTTATTGCGACTGAGATCTCACAACCACACCTCCCCTCCCTCTTCCCGTCTAGCCAATGAATCTATATCGAATGCCCCACAATATTTCCTTCCCTTCGACAACCATAATCCCGAATCTCCCTAACTCGGCCTTTTCTTTACTTCCAATCATCCTCATTCTCAATGACCTCATCACAACCTACAATGCTCTCCAGCTCCGCTCACCGGCATCTATCCTACTGCTGGCTGAAGCAATTACCATGTTGCCTCTACGGCTAGAGCATCGACCATCCCTCTAGATTTTGGGGGGAGGGTGAGGCGGCTTGGATTTTTTCTCTGATGTCGAAACCCCAACACTATCTTATAACCGCAACAATACGAGTTTGAAACCCTAATTGTCCCCGCAGGTGCGTCATCTATCAAGCAACTAGAGCACGGAGCACCAAGAAATTGCATGGTCTAGATCCCAACCGAGATTTCAAATCTTTTGAGGTGCTTGACAATTTATATTCAAATGCTTACATGTATATACCTCTCTCGGTAATTTTAATGGAAAATAATCACAGTTAGTATGTTTACAAACCAATGGCATTCATATAGAGCTATAAACAATCTCACTTGCATCAACCAGAACCCAAAAATCAAACAAAAAATGCACATCCACTCTCCGAAAATACCAATGCCAAACCAAGCACATGCATGCCAATTATGTCGCGTAGCCGAATCCAGAAAGGCACGCATGCAGATGCAGATCACCCATCCATAATTCAATTTTCAACGGGTTATCATTCCCCCGACGCCGCCGTGACAGTGACGGCGCCGAACCACCGGGAGCATGTGTAGACGGAGCAGAAGGCCTGGAGCGTGGTGAGCAGCAGCATCATGATGGCGGCGAGGAAGGTGAGCAGCTGCCACGAGCTGAAAACGTACCTCCGCATGAACCGCTTCGTCTTCACGCGCCACCGGCCGTCGTAGTACCGGTTCATCTCCTCCACCGCCCTGTCCACCGCCGGCACCTTCGTCAGCCGCGTCGACCTGCTCATGCTGTTCCACAGCTTCGTCACCTCGCCGTCGCTCTTCAAGCGGTTCAGAACCACGCCACGCTGCCGCAGAAGGGCCACGTCGACGTCGGTGTCGATGATGCCGTTCATCAGCTCCGTGTACCGGGTGAGCACCAGCGGGCCAGACGCCGCCGACGACTCGTAGGCGACAAGGTTCCGGATCATCACCTCCGTGTTGCCGTCGAGTGTCACCACCGGGAGGTGCAGCGTCGCCGTCTTGCAGTCGAAGCAGATGGTGGACAGGTCGCCGGTTGTGGCTGCTACCTGTACGCCGGCGTTGACGAGCTCGGAGACCGACGGCACCATGATCTCCTCTATCAGCGGCGGCCGGCTCAGGTGGCCCGCCGTGGACGACGACGACGGGTCGCCACGGCCATCGGCGCCGGACATGAAGAATGATTCGACGGGGTGCTTCATGCCAGACATGCCCGGCACGACGGTGAGCATCTTCCACGGCGCCTTGACAGCGAAAGCGATCGGCCTCATCACGTAGTGCAGCGGGCCTTTCCCGAGCTTCGATGCCATGCCCCACAGCGCGGCGAACAGCTGCGCCACGTACTCGGACCCGCCGCCAGACGGCTTCTCTTCGCCGTCGCCGTCCGCCGGCTGCTCCTCGATGTCGTAGTTCTCGTCATGGTCTTGTGCCTCTGCCGTCGTGTCCTCTGCCGGCGGCTTGGGCACGAGAAGGTAGTAGAGCAGCTCGAGCAGGTGCGCGTACTTGGCGACGTCGACGGCCGGGAAGGCGCCGTCCATCATCTTGAACGGGCAGAGCTCCTTCACGAGCCCGGTGACCATGCTCGTTAGCAGCACCCCGGCCTCGTCGGCGGACGCGCACTGCGGCTCAAGGATTTTGCGGAGGAGGAAGAGTGGGATCTGGTTCTCGAGCATGAGCATGTCGCGCAGTATGAGCCCGTGCGCCGACTTCCTCCCGGCGAAGTCCACCAGGTGCGCCATCCTCGACGACACCCTCCGCAGCGCCGGCTTGCCACAGTCTTCGGCGGCGGCGTAGATCTGCAGGAACTCGAGGAGGAAGGCGCCGTCGACGACCATCATCCAAGTGAGCGTCAAGCCGCTGAAGTCGAGGTAGCGGTGGTAGTAAGCGCGGATCTTGCGCTCGAGGCGGTCGGCGAACTCGGCGACGAGGGCTTCAAGCTTGAGCCCCGCGGGGCGAAGGCGGCGCTGCGCGCGGCGGGCGGCGGCGAGTTTGTACCGCTCCATCTCGTACAGCTCGGGGCGCCAGTGGTGGTAGGGGCCGAGGGCGATGAACTGGGGCACGTACGCCTCCGGCTTGTGCACCAGCAGCTGCTTGGGCACGTTGAACACCGAGACCGGGATGCCGTTGTCGTCCTCGTCGTCGCCGTCCTCCGTCAGGGACTCCCGGATCTGCACCACCCACCGGAGCTCGTCGAACACCAGCGGCCTCCCTCGCCGCCCGCTCCCGCTGCCACTGCCCTCTTGATCGGAGCTGGACGCCATTGATATCTACCCCTCGATCGCTAGGTGTGCAGTGCAGCGCAGTGTGTGCCGTCACTAGCCACGACCATGCGTAGGACTGTTGGAGCAGCTGGTTGTTGCTTGTTATGCTCACCAATGGTGGTTATATATAGTGCTAGTGGATAGCGATCGATGGTAGTTGGCGATAAGAACGTGGGAATTAACAAGAACGATGGTTCGGTTGATGTCGCGATCGAACGTACTCCAAAAAAAAATTGGGGTTCTTTTCGTTTGAAAATTTGGAATACGCTCTTCTTTTGACCATTCATGTTTTGTCTCTTGCTTGATCGATGGAAGCCATGTCTCCTCCTTCGTTTTTCACATGCTGCAGTCTCTTTCGTGAGGGGACAGCCGGAAACCAGGTTACTTTCCTGCCCAATCGTGATTCATGCGATGGACAAGTTAATCATGGGTCGGTAGAAAACAATGATGGCATAAAAGTCACAAAGTGACACTCCCTCCATCCTTATTAGGGGCCTATTTGGATTGCATTCCAGGAACTTGCAAAACATAGGAACAGGAAAAACACACGATTGAGATGTCATGTACTTTGAATTCCTACAAGATTTTCAAATATAGAAATTTATAAATATGTATCTTTGGAAAAACATATAAACTTTCTAGTATTGATGAGAGAGTAGAGAGTAGTGCAATGGACGTCTCAAAGAAAAAATAAAATAAGCTTAGAGATCATGTTAAGATTCGTATTATTATGGAATAAAAGGGCATAGACACGGATTCTATAGCTAGGGATCTGGTGACCAAAATTCTATGATCCAAAAGATTTTATGGATTGAAGTTCTCAAAAATTTCAATGAACTTTCTTCATCCGAAGAGGAACATGTAAGTATATTTGCTTTGTTTCTCATTGCTTATGCAATAAATTTATATTCCACATGTGTTCTATGTTGGTAATACACATTAATGAACAAACACCGTACAAATACAAACACATGGAAAGTCACAGAGTGATTTGGGAAGTACACACGCTTATTTTTTGCATGGTAATATGTGTCTCATTCGTATCATCCAAAAATAAGAGAGGAGTGGATGCAGGAGGCTCCTCAGCGATTAGAGCTTCTCGGCCGTCCGATCGTTTTCCTGATGTCGTTTGGGCCGTCCGATCTCGCCGTTGGATCGTCTGGGCCGTACGATATTTACCACACCGTCTACAGCCGTCGGATATATTTCCCTATGAGCGGTGACCCGCCCGGCCGTGCCACCGCGCGTTATTTTGGTGCCCCGCCGGGGGTATTTTGGTCATTTCCCTCCTGCCTATAGAAGAGGCGCCCGCTACCGTGGGAGAGACCTAGCTCGATTCCCCTCCTTTCCCTCTCTCGATCTCTTCTGCAGCCCTCGTTCCCTTCCTCCCCTTCCCTCGCGCCGCCGCTCTCCTCCCTCGTCGCTCTCTCCGGCCTCATCCGCCACCGCTCCTATGAGCCTCCTCCTCCCCACGAGATCCCTTCTGCTCGAGTCACCGAGGAGCACCTTCCCCTCCCCGTCCCCAAAGGCAGCTCCCGCACTCAACCCTAACCCTAGACCGCCCGCCCGCCCACCCCCACTGCCTCGAGGCTTGAGCCCGCCCGCGCTGATGGAGCCCAAGCAGCCGGCGGCCAACCTCGCCGCCGCCGCCGCCGCCGAGCCGGAGGAGGACGAGGCGGACGAGGAGATGGAGGACGCGCTGCTGGACCGCGCGCATGCCCTCATCTCCCGCGCCGTCGAGCAGGAGGCCAACCCCAACCCGCCGCACGGCGACTCCTCGCGCTCCAGCCGCCGCGTCCCTCAACGTCAGGTATACTTTCTTTCCTATTTTGTAAAGCATATCCGTTTCTCCTTTTGCTGTGGTTAGTTCTGTGTACAAATGGACCTAATGCTGATCAAATCTGCTCATCCCATCTGCAGGGCAACATGACCATCGCAGCCAAGGCTGGAGTCACGTTGGAAATCCCAAACGGGGCTGTGCTCGAGAACAAGGTAAGCTTCCTTTCCACGTTTGCTGGCTTCAGAAATGAGGTATAAATATATCTGCTCCTTTAGTAAGTGATACTCTAGATTAGATCTTCCACAATAGTAATTGCTCGAGGGAAAAGAACGGCAGCCAGAACCTAGAATGCAAGTGCACTGTGCACGTAGGGATTTATACTGTAAAATTACAGTTATCGTGCATCTTTGCCTTGTCTAAGACTGAACTTAAAGGCTGCTTGTGGTTAGTAATTTTAGTTAGTAGATGCCCCAGGACAAATGCACGCACACTATGCGCTAAATGTGATCGCACAAGCTCGTGCTTGGAAATTGAATCATTCTTCGCTCGTTATATCGTCTCTTGAGTTGTGTGTTGTCGAAACTTGTCCAGGTCTCTGCTGAACAGCTTGGAAAGACTATTCCAAATAAAATTATTAAAAAAAATACTTACATGGACTTTTTAAGTATATAAGGTTTGCAAATATAGGCCTCCTTTGATCATAGGATAGGGATGGAAACAGGAACTTCATAGGAAGTGATATGACTTGCATCTCAATTCTTATAAAGAAGTATATGTTATTTGATGCATAGGATAGGAATTTTTCCATTGAGTATAGACCAACGTTCAACGTTTTTCTTTCCTTTCCTTTGGCAGCATTTAGATTCGTTATCTCCAATTGACTGTGAAAATTGGTTCTGCAGATGAAAGTTGGCTGGGTAGTCTGACTGTTTTGTTTGTATATAGAAAAACATGCAGTTTTTTAATAACACAACTATGACTATGGCCATGTGGCTCATGTCGCTGGGTATATCTGAGAGGAAATGAACATCTTTCCGTCTGGCCATTCCAGCAAAGACACACTCGCTCGAATCCATTTAATCTGTTGTTACTTATCCGCAGAGGCTCACAGTTAAACAAGAAGGCCAGGCTCCAGCCAGTGATGTTGAGGCTGCCTATACAACACAGACCCATGCCACTTACAATCACGGTAATTATATTACGGGTTTTCTGTCATTACCAGACTTGCCTACTGTCATTACCAGACTCAGCCAGTGATGTTGAGGCTGCCAAGCAAGCACAAAGATGTCAAAAGCAGTTAAAATAATTCTAAACAATCTGGAAACATATAGCTTTGAATAGACATATATTATTTTGCTGAAGAGTTCAGTCCATGCATGTTTTTTGCCATCTAATTTTATGTTCTGCGCTTAAATCAGATAGAGGCTTTAAGAATATCCGGTTTAAATAATGACAGTCTTAATTTGGATAAATAAAATAACAAGAGCTTCAGACTAATGTGGAAAAATGGTCAAAATATAAAAGTTTGGTTCCTCTCAGTTTAGTTAGTGGCCTATATGAATTCCATTTGGCCCACAATATTTTTGTACAGTTATTGATTTGCTAGGGTATATTCTAAACTTAATTTTGTTAGCTTCTATCTGGTGTTCTTTCTTATAATATATTTTTATATGTCGCAAGCTTACTCTGTTGATGAGAGTTTCTCCATGTTTATGAAGAAAACATTTGGGTTCAGAGCACCTTCGGTTATAAGAATTAGTTTTCTAATTTTTGCTGGTCAATCACAAAGCATTAATTTTTGTTTGTTTTATAATTTTTTAAGGAGCAATGGGAAATGATGAGTTCCTGCTTCTTTTTATGCCGGTTCAGGAGTGTAGGAAGTGGTTCCTCGCCGGTTGGACGTCGTTCAACCGCAGCTCTGGCACCCACTGAGTACTGCCTCGGCTACAACCTCCCTCGGTGAGTTGCATCTTCCTCCAGCTCCTCTGCTTCGGCTACTGTATGGGACATAGTCAGGGCTATGATGATCGGTTATGGCTGATTTTTTTAGGAGCAATGGGAAATGATGAGCTCCTGCTTCTTTTTATGC
>NC_057813.1:45250177-45260110 GCF_018294505.1 Triticum aestivum
GTCGTTCAACCGCAGCTCTGGCACCCACTGAGTACTGCCTCGGCTACAACCTCCCTCGGTGAGTTGCATCTTCCTCCTGCTCCTCTGCTTCGGCTACTGTATGGGACATAGTGAGGGCTATGATGATCGATTATGGCTGATATAAGCATGCTCTCAAGCAATCGAGGCACTTGTGGGTATTAAGTTGGATACCCCCTCGTTTCTTTGCCGTCTTGATCATGTTCTTATTTTAGTGGCTCTGTCCTTGAATGGTCATTTCTGATGAGTGATAACCAGGGAAGTTTCACCCTTGTAAGAACATCTAGAAATATGAGACCGATCGAAAACCTCGGCTCCTCAGCGATTTGGGCTTCCTGGCCGTCCGATCATTTTCCTGATGCTATTCTGGTCATTGGATCTTGCTCTGGATCGATCCCGGTCGCCGGATCGAAACCCGGTGCTGTATCGATGGGTTGGCTCGTTTGGCTCGCAGCGTCGCTCACTCGGTCTATTTGACCCGTGCTCGCTGGCGTGTGGGGCCCTTTGCGTGCCGTCAGCGACCGTGTGTGCGGGCATGGCCTGTGCGTCCAGTCACGTGCCCCACCGGTCGGAGGCCATTCTTGCTAGGGCAATGATGATTAACCATGGCTGAAATAAATGTGCCTTTGAGCAATCAAGACACCTATGGGTATCAAGTTGGATCCTCCCTCTTGTCTCTAGAATCCTTTTTGATCTTGTGATACTTATTGTTCTGTCCTTGGATGGTCATTCTTGTTGAGTGATAACCAGGGCAGCTCCACTCTATAAACAGATTGATCTGGTGATAAGAGATGACGGGGGTAGGTCATATGATCGAGAAAAGGCGAATCTGAGCCCACCATGCATTGAACCCCGAATCCTTTTTATTTGTAGTTAAAGGTGTTGCTTATTTATGCTCCGGTGTTTATAGCCGTCTTATGTAAAGATTTCTTCTCTCTCACACCTTTACTGCATATAAGTTGTTCTTGATCTTTTATTGTGTGTTATTGGTCCTTGAAGTTGCACTTTGACTCGCTCCCAACAAGTTATCAGTTGAATGGCTTGTTTTAATTCTCTGCAACAACATAGGTGCAGAGGAGGTTTCCATTCTTTTGTTTGATATATAGGTGCTAAAAGGCGAGTAGTGAGTCAGTGGCAGGGTGGTTAGGGTGGGTCTATCTAGGTATATAAGTATGTTGTCAGTCTGCTTCTTTTTGTATTATCCTGATCCCGTGTTTAAATGAATCAACTCAAATTTGTATTTATGCTCTATGTGTGATTGGGCATGAGCCCAACCCATAATGTATACTTGAACAATTAGGCATTCTTGATGACACCCTATTTTTTACTTTGGTATGTATTTTCTTTGTTGTTAGAACTATTGTTTTTCCTATGCCTGGTTGCTATTCAGAGTTGTTAGAACTTTTTTTGATCCTTGCTGCTTGCTGATATTGTGGTATCTCTAGCCTGATTTTAGTGCGCTAGCGACAATTAGCACTGCTAAACTTGAAACCAAAATGAAGCTATGAGTTACCCCATAAGTTGTGTAGAAAACGAGATTCATCTTCAAATCAAGTCATGTTTATTCTTATTGTTTCAAGGAACATCCTGCTATTGTTTTTACCTCCTGAATTGTCAAGTATTAAAATGTAAAAATATAAAAATTCACTGAATTAAGAACTTCCATATCATTTTCTATTTTACCAGTTTGGAATCCATTGATCACCGATTGTGTGTACGTTCTGATCCAAGAAGCAAATTTTACTGTTCAATCCTTTTGTTGAGGCTTGCAGAAAAACAGGTTAATCTATCTTTTGTTCACATGCCTTGCTACCTAATTTTACATGAGCTTGCTTCACGGATGTACATATTTTTCTTTATCCTGTAATGTTGACAGGCTCATTTTTCTGGTAGTGAAGAAATGAGAGGAAGTGGAAGGATATAAGGTAGCTTCTGCAGAATCCAAGTAAGACTTTGTTCCTTACCCATGCTTGAACAAAGAGCAGCACACAACATGTATGTTAGTGTTTCAATTTCAAATGAGGGAATTTCATATCATTAATAGTGGTAACTAATGATTTAAAGTAACTTTTAGTTCTGCTAAAATTGTTTTTCTTTTTTGAATTTCCACAAAATGGAATAGTAATGATTTTAAGCTAAATAATGAGTTCTCTTTGTGTGTCGCTAGGTAATAGAAGGAATAAGAAGCAAGTTTTATATATTATATGGAATACTTCTTTTAAATAGCTATTGAGTTATGCCGTGTAGTTTCTTCTTGGTGTGTATGTTGTTCTTATGCTATTTAAGATGGTGACTATTTAATTTACTGTCATACGGTTAATTCCTTTGAAATTCTTGGTCACCTGCTTAGATAGTGACAAGTAGTGTATTCTTTATTTATTTTTTTGTGCTGCGATCTTCATTTATATGCAGAACCAAACATGTAGGTAGCCTAAAAGTACATTTAAAACGAAAATCGCCCTAAGATATCCCAGTGTGTGGTTTAACCTGAACATATCTTAACTTGCAAATAAGCATGATTTTCTTACAACTTGCTTCTATGATGTCTCCCTTATTTGCATTCTTAATCAGTATACTTGGAGTCCACATCCAAGATCAAAGCATCTAGCTCTGTTCACTCAGGTTCTCAGGAGTATCTCACAAATGAGTCATCATAGGTGAGAGATGTCTCATCCAGCCGGACGATATTATTGACCATTTAATAGCAGCTGACCAACAGTTTTGGTAATTAGAGAAGAAGACAATTCCACAGAAGCAAAGCCAGTGCATTGGTAGGGGGCTAAATTAGCAGGCATGCTACCTATACTAAATACATGTTGTGCTTCATCTCCCTTCTGTCCTTCTATGTATTGAACTCATTGGCATATGATGTAACCTGTTAATATTCTTAATGAAATCACCCATAATGGGCATTTTTCTTAAATAAAAGATTACAGTATACCATGACTAAGGCTTCATAAAGGATTGTGTCTCCCTTGGTGTTATTTGCAACAGCTGAGTAGCTCCGGAGAGTGTCAACGTATGTGCCCAAACTCAGTAGAACAAGCACTAACGATAGCAGAACTTGAAAAATCGAGGAGATGGCTCATGGCTGCTCTCAGCATATAGTTCAAAGGTTCACTATCCAATGATGCTATTTATGTTTAGGGTACTTATTGTATAACTGGTTATAACAGATATGTTGTTTTATGATGACATATATTTAGGAAAGAACATATTCAAATAGAGAAATTTTGCTGTGTTAGATTTTTATTATTACCAAGTATACGAGTTTGCTCTATCTGGTTGTCTCAAAGTATAACAGTTATACGAGAATATGATAATCAATTGCATGTTTGTGAAGAACAGAGCCCTGTAAGTGCGGCAGTATGGCCTCTTTCTAGAGACATACTTGACTGCTTATTAAGTTGTGGGTTGTTTTTTGACAGATATATTTTCTCACTTTCTTACAACAACTTAGTCTCCAGTTATTGTACAAGTCTGGTGCGCAAGTGTTGTTTCGTTCCATCTTCAGTTTGATTATTGTTTTTTTTTTTGGCGAGAAAATTTCTGATCTACTCATCAACTGTCAAGGCAGTACAATTCCTATTTTTATTTTTTAAACAGGGTTCCTAGATCAAATTGTCTGGGCTGGGACAAGAAAAGGAACATGCTCTTGACTGAGCGCGGGCCGCGGAGATGGTGAGGATGCCGAGCTGTCTGCGGCATGGTCGTTGCTCCTCTGGACTTGGTAGGAGGAGTGAGGAGGTCGATCCATCCTCGGCTTCGTCGTCGTCGTGCATCCGTCAAGAGATGCTCGCGCGCCGGGAGACGAATCCACATCTACTCCTGCTCGACTGCTTCCAAATCGAGTGACGCATGCTTCTGCTTGCTATGGAGGCCGCTGCTCTGATCCGCTCCAACTGCCAGCGATGTTCCTCCTCAAGGTCAAGGTTGGTACCCATATTTGCTTCAGTTTGCTCTTCCCCCTCTCACTTACCTTCCCTCTCATGCATGCGCTTGGTTTCTTCCTCACGCAGGCAGGCTGGGTGGGCTCCTCGTCGGCGTCGGCTTTCCCTGCCTGCCACTGCTTTCTGATGGAGCGGACCTTTGGATGCTCCTGTGCCTCTGGTGGTGGGCTAGGTAACTCTCTTTCTTTAATGTGCTCGTGGTCATCTTTATGCACATCAAGCAGGGGGGCAAGCAGCTAGACTGAATACGAATCTCCTTGCAGTGTTTTACTAAAAGAAAAATCATAACAACATTACAAATAGTAAGTTGTTTCTCACTGACAAAACATCAGTTTAATTTGATGGTTCGACACCGATTTGCACTACTTGCGAAATTATTAGGATTTACAAACTAAGCTGGACATTATAAACAGCAAGCAAAAAAACATGTCATAGAACCACCCCTTGTTGTTCCATGTAGAAAACTGAAACTATAACCATGTACTCCCTCTGTACAGAAATATAAGAGTGTTTAGATCACTACTTGCCCAAGCAACACCAACATAGATATGGGGGAGGAAGAGGAGACCTGGATGGCATGTTCCGTCTCCCATAAGTGACTGTGATGGGAGGATCATGTCTCCGACATCCTCCTGCAAGCCTGCAACTGCTGCCTGCCCTAGCAACGTAATAAGGCGAGCCTCCCGCCCCACAACTTATGGGAGCAAGAACTAGAGATAAAATATGATAACAAATGTTTACCAATATAATTATGATGTTTCCTGGGCAGTGAAGGTACTGGTGCCCGTGCGACGCATCATTGTTGTAATGGAAAATAGCATAATTTAGACGCCTAATTTGTAGTTGTGCAAGTTGTATCCTTTTTGAGGTGGAGCAACTTTGTGGTCTGCTAATTTAGAGAGACTGGTTGGCCTTCAATTATTTGTGTCGTTGCTTGATCCTACTAGCTCAGTGTGCATTGGTTGTTTAATTGTTTCCTGTTTATACCCCCTACACGCACTAACCTTTTTATCTAGCACTAATGGTATTTATTTTATCACAGGGTGGAACTGCTCTGTTGGATCCTTACCTTTCTTTTGCAGTGACACTGAATGGTTTGGCTGGTCCACAACACAGTCTCAGGTAATCTTTATTTTACATGGTGAATGTTCTCTGTTGCATCATGATCAACCTGTGCTTGCCAAATGGATCTCCTTAAACAAATTCTTCCTAATAAATTGCAAAAGTCCTAATGGAGAAAAATTATGTTCGTGCCCTTCTAAAATGATGTATGTACTTATTGGCTTTGCGAGTTCCTCGCAGATTGTGCTTTTCATTCTTATGTAGCAATGCATCACTTCTCTAGGTGAAAAAATGATAGAAACAAATGCTCGGTTTAAATCTGTTAGATCCTTGATTCATTGCTAAGGTGTGCAATTTATTTTGGATAGGGATGGATGGTCAAGTTGTATATGGCTTCCACCATTTACGAGATGAAAAGCCATATCTTGCTCAAGGACCAGTTGCAAATAAGGTGCCGAAAGAAATTCTTTAATGGTGTAATATGTAGCGGCTTAATGCTTTAATGTATGTCATTGTTAAGTGATATCTTTATGGAAGCCCATAGTAATTTACTGAAATGTTTTGGTGAGGAGCTTAGCATTCAGAATGTGCTGGTTAGCAACATCTTCATTAGTTAAGTTGTCTTCTATCAGTAGGATATAAGTATGGCACTCATAGATCACGTGATGTTGCACACATATGAAAGAACTCATGCACCCAAGTTGTCCCATATTATTATCATGTGGATCCAGCTGTATACTTGATAGATAAGCTGGATGTGCAAGTTTTCTAGAATATGTAACTTCTGAATAACAAGAAACTGGTTTCAAACGCTCCTTTTCATTTGCTGTATCATAGTTATCGGGTACCTAAGAATTCTATGTCGTGGAAGGTAATGTCAAAATACGTTTTTTTTGTGATGAGCGCAATTAAGAGTGTCAACACAATATTAAAACTAGATTAAACATTAGCTCTGACCAGATGGCAATATATTTTGTCATATTACAGGGCAGTTAAAGAGTGGATGCCCAACTGCTCTGATGTAGGCCGCTCCGAATCAATTATCCGATATATGGCGTCTCTTGAAGGTAACTAAGAAACCGGTGACCCAGTTTTTGTTGTGCCTGCATTATTTGCTATGCCAGAATACTTTCCATTACCCAGTTCTACTTTGGTATTTCCTTCTGCATCGGCTTATTAGATTCCAACCTTACATGTTCATCTTGGAAAAGATCTTACATCATAATTTGGTGTCTCCATTCAGTGCTAATCAATAAAAAAAATTGTTGTTTCTTGTAATGATGAACATTTTATAGTTTTAGCATAATTAGATGATGATATTGTTAAAGGTTAACTGATTTATGAACATACTTCCATTATTATTCTGCATATCGCCATTTCTTTTACTGTATACACGCTTTCAAAAGTTGGCTAGGTAATTGGTTCACACGTAGTGTGCAGTGACATACCTCATGCAAATATAATCCACGATATTGTCTATTTCTATTGTGTGCTCACATGAACACCGGAATATTTCACTAAAATATATGCTTAGGCAGGTTCACTGGATGATATGCATCATGGACCGTAGGTACTATTTGGTTTAGTTTAATACAATCTGCTGATATTAAGGTATAATAACTGAAAACTTCCAGAGGTTAATGGGAAGGCAGAATTGATAAGCATAAGCATAAGCAGCTAGAAATGTTGTCTGCTTGTGAACAGATAAAGCCAAAAAAGAATGTGCCTTATGAGTATAAAAATAGCACGCCATATGAGTATAAGTAAGAATACTAATGAGCTTTCGCTCATGCTTATGAGCTGATCCATCTACTTATATAGAATGATGAGATGTGATCATGCACGTGCATTATCCAATTTCTTACTACTAATTAGATAAGTTCAGCTATAACGGAGTTGGTATCATGCCCTTTTACATTGTGTAAATTGTTTGGTGTTCAAGATAAAATCATGCTGTTTTTTTTCTCATTTGAATGTGAATGACATGATGCGTGTTTCTGTGCTCGCTGGTCCTCTTTTGTCCTGACCAATATGAATTTATAGCATTCCATATATACATAATTAATTTTTCCCATTTAGATATCATATGATTTTCCTTCTACCAATACTACTATTTATGGTCTCATGCCTCTCTGTCAGGATTCTCAGTGGTCTCATGCCTCTCTGTCAGGATTCTCCCAATTTGAAAGAGGTACACAAACGTTACTTTCTTTGTCAGGGTTTGTCTACATTTATCTTTAAGGCTACAACCTGGAGTCTCATGGGGGTGTGAAGATGATACCTAAGTAATCTAGGGCATTGCTTTGTTAGGGGTTCACTTATGTACAAGAATGGCATGTTCTTTCTTGTGTAATATATCGTGGTTTTTTTCTGCTCAACACCATCTAGACTATGTATCACTGTAACCTGCTTTATGGTTTGGACCTGAGCGCTGGAGCATGGTGCTGGACAGGGAACGAGTCCCTAAGACCGCTCTTTGGAATTCCAATATAGATGAAGATAGAAGTGAAATTTGAGGGCCAACAAATATGTTGTATCGTGGATGTCCCCCTTTACATCATTGTTTTATGAAATGCACTAATGCTCCTGAAAGGTTGTTCTGAGTATATTTGTATATTTTTTACAACAAGTATGATTTGGTGTGAAGTTATCCAATGTCGTGTGATGAACCTTGATGTTTAGTATTGAATCATTAGTAAGTGTTTAGTAACCTGCTTTTTTAGATGTTACCTTTGTAGCGGAGTTGTTTTTGGCATAACTTTAATCTATATTGGGCAGTTGCCTTGCTTATGCATGGATGTGCTGCAAACTTTGTTTTAGATTAGGGCATTGCTCTCTCATGTTCTCCCTCTTGGTACTGAACTGGATGGAAGTGGTTACCTTTCATGGTCTCATGAATGTACTGAACAATCTCACGACGATGTTGAACTCGATGATGCCTTCTATTAGAAATGAATGTTTCTTCTTCTTCTTTTTCCTCTTCTTCTTCTTCGTTATTTTATTGTCCTATTTCAATACGTACGCTAAACCAGGATTTCTACTAACTCGAGAATTACTTGCTTCACCATATCGTTAGGACTGGCACCCTCGCGCCAAGGCGTGTTGCCGATCTAGTAAAGATTATATCACAATTCACATAAAGACCGACATGGCGAAACTTAAAAGACAACAAAGCGTCTCTGAGTTTGACACCAACACTTGTCACCTGCCTCCGGCACCACTACTGCAGCCACCGAAAGAAAAAAATGACGGATCACATCCTCATCCGAGCTCGACGCGGCTCCATCGCTGATATGCAGTTTTGTGGACCTTCAAGGTGGCTTGTCAAAGGCGAAACCATTACCGTTGAACGAATCAGACCGGGGTAACACCTCGGACACTCCATCGAACTCCAGATCTAGCACCCCCACATGACTAAGACTCCGGAGGAGGAAACCATACCTGTCATCCATGAACCACGAACCCATCACACGTTCCTTCTTCCAGATGTCGTCGACGTAGACCACAATCTGCATCCGCCCCTCGACTACCTTCCAAGTTCCGCACCGGTGTTGGAGCAAACGTCGTCGCAATGGTGGAGCCCGAGGACACATGTCCACCACAAGGATGCCATTGCCACCATGACGTCCCCGTTTGAACAGACTGGTTCCCAAATCCATCATTGACTATAGAGACAAGCGCCTTACCGGAGAATAATCTGGAGCTTCTTTATTTAGCATCGTCGTGGCCGCCGCTGAAGCCAAGACGTCAAACGATCCAAAACCCTAAGCTTCTTGGGCCCTAAAACCTAAAGCTAAAACGATCCACATGCACGCACTACCAAAAAACTGACCTATGCCTACGGCCAAATCAATGCCGACGGCTGCCGTCGGCCTAGTTTGAGATATGCCGACAGCCTCATCCTGGCCGTCGGCGTAGCCAGGTCGTCGGGCTACCCTGATATAAGCCGACGGCAACCGTCGGCAAAGAAAGGCCGTCGGCCTATCTACAAATACGCCGACAGCAGCCGTCGGTACTACATAGCCGTCGGCATACAAAGTGGGCCCGTCGACCCCGCCCGTGACCAGCGCTAACGCCGTCAACCCTATGCCGACAGTGGGGATGGGCGGCCGTCGGCATATGTCCGCATGCCACGTCACCGATCCACGACGTAGATATGCCGACGGCAGCCGTCGGCATAGGATCCACGTCACCGATCCGCGGCACGTCTCCTCCCAAAACCCTGCCGTTTCTATGCCGACAACAATGCCGTCGGCATAGCTATTTTTTTACATGCTTTCATACGTTTTTATGCTTTTTTACATATGTTTTTATGCTTCTTTTTAAATATGTTTTTATGCTTTTTTATGTATTATATGAATATATATATGTAGTTTGTAATTTTTTCCATAGATTATGAATATATATATATAGTTTGTATTTTTTTCGAGCACATTAATAATGTGCCGCCATGTTCTTTTGAATATAAGTCCTTATATTTTATTAAATTAAAAAACAACTATGCGATAAAAGTTTAGTGGCGGTTGCAAACGCCCGGCACCCGTCTCCGGAGTGTGACACCCTCACGGACGGCGCCGCCGCCGGCACCTGGAGGGGGAAAACGGATGCATCGGGTCTACACGGAGGGGATGTAGCAGTCGGTTTGGCCCGGATGTTTCTCCCAGGTGTCCCTCTGAGCTGACCTGACACAACCGGGTGGAGAGGTCCACTCTTCAAAGCCCGTCCGTGGGAAGTCAAAGGGCTAGATCTTGTGGTCAACCGCTCCTGGGTTAGTCGGGACGGGGGCCCTGGGGGTAGCAATGCCACCGGAGCGTCGTATCGGGCCCTCATACATGCGGGGTGGTGTTGTGGCATGTCCGAAGAGGCGGCACGCGTCTCCGGGTGTGGCACCCCTTACGGACGG
>NC_057813.1:45261852-45307934 GCF_018294505.1 Triticum aestivum
CAGCCGCCGGCACCTGGAGGGGGAAAACGGATGCATCGGGTCTACACGGAGGGGATGTAGCAGTCGGTTTGGCCCGGATGTTGCTCCCGGGTGTCCCTATGGGTAGACCTGACACAACCGGGTGGAGAGGTCCACTGGTCAAAGCCCGTCCGTGGGAAGTCAAAGGGCTAGACCTCGTGGTCAACCGCTCCAGGGTTAGGTGGGACGGGGGCCTTGGGGGTAGCAATGCCACCGGAGCATCGTACCGGGCCCTCATACATGCGGGGTGGTGTTGTGGCATGTCCGAAGAGGCGGCACGCGTCTTCGGGGTGTGGCCCCCGTCATGGACGGCGACGCTGCCGGCACCTGGAGGGGGAAACGGATGCGTCGGGTCTACACGGAGTGGATGTAGCTGTGGGTTTGGCCCGGATGTTGCTCCCAGGTGTCCCTATGGGTAGACGTGACACAACCGGCTGGAGAGGTCCACTGGTCAAAGCCCGTCCGTGGGAAGTCAATGTTGGAAATATGCCCTAGAGGCAATAATAAAAGGATTATTATTATATTTCTTTGTTCATGATAGTTGTCTTTTATTCATGCTATAATTGTATTATCCGGAAATCGTAATACACGCGTCAATACATAGACCACAATACGTCCCTAGTAAGCCTCTAGTTGACTAGCTCGTTGGTCAATAGATAGTCATGGTTTCCTGACTATGGACATTAGATGTCGTTGACAATGGGATCACATCATTAGGAGAATGATGTGATGGACAAGACCCAATCCTAAGCATAGCACAAGATCGTGTAGTTCGTTTTGCTAGAGCTTTTCCAATGTCAAGTATCTCTTCCTTAGACCATGAGATCGTGTAACTCCCGGATACCGTAGGAGTGCTTTGGGTGTACCAAACGTCACAATGTAACTGGGTGACTATAAAGGTGCACTACAGGTATCTCCGAAAGTGTCTGTTGGGTTGACACGGATCAAGACTGGGATTTGTCACTCCGTATAACGGAGAGGTATCACTGGGCCCACTCGGTAGTGCATCATCATAATGAGCTCAAAGTGACCAAGTGTCTGGTCACGGGATCATGCATTACGGTACGAGTAAAGTGACTTGCCGGCAACGAGATTGAATGAGGTATTGGGATACCGACGATCGAATCTCGGGCAAGTAACATACCGTCTGACAAAGGGAATAGTATACGGGGTTGCTTGAATCCTCGACATCGTGGTTCATCCGATGAGATCATCGAGGAGTATGTGGGAGCCAACATGGGTATCCAGATCCCGCTGTTGGTTATTGACCGGAGAGCCGTCTCGGTCATGTCTGCATGTCTCCCGAACCCGTAGGGTCTACACACTTAAGGTTCGGTGACGCTAGGGTTGTATGAATATGAGTATGCAGAAAACCGAATGTTGTTCGGAGTCCCGGATGAGATCCTGGACGTCACGAGGAGTTTCGGAATGGTCCGAGGTAAAGAATTATATATAGGAAGTGCTGTTTCGGCCATCGGGAAAGTTTCGGGGTCACACGGTATTGTACCGGGACAATCGAAAGGGTCCCGGGGGTCCACCGGGTGGGGCCACCTATCCCGGAGGGCCCCGTGGGGTGAAGTGGGAGGGGAACCAGCCCCTAGTGGGCGGGTGCGCCCCCCTGGCCCCCCCTGTGCCTAGGGTTGGAAACCCTAGGTGGGGGGGGCACTTGCCTTGGGGGGCACTCCACCCCCCTGGCCGCCGCCCCCTTGGGAGATTGGATCTCCCAGGGTCGGCGCCCCCCCTGGGGGCCTATATAAAGGAGGACAGGGGGAGGGCAGCCGCACCCTGTGTCTTGGCGCCTCCCTCCCCCTACTGCACCTCTTCCTCCTCCCGCAGTAGCTTGGCGAAGCCCTGCCGGAGTTCTGCTGCATCCACCACCACGCCGTTGTGCTGATGGATCATCATCAACCTCTCCTTCCCCCTTGCTGGATCAAGAAGGAGGAGACGTCATCCGCTCCGTACGTGTGTTGAACGCGGAGATGTTGTCCGTTCGGCACTTGGTCATCGGTGATTTGGATCACGGCGAGTACGACTCCATCATCACCGTTCTCTTGAACGCTTCCGCACGCGATCTACAAGTGGTATGTAGATGCATTCTCTCTCCTATGACTCGTTGCTTAGATGAACTCATAGATGGATCTTGGTGAAACCGTAGGAAATTTTTTAATTTTCTGCAACGTTCCCCAATAGTGGCATCATGAGCTAGGTCTATGCGTAGTTCTCTATTGCACGAGTAGAACACAATTTTGTTGTGGGCGTAGATCTTGTCAACTTGCTTGCCGCTACTAGTCTTTTCTTGCTTCAGCGGTATTGTGGGATGAAGCGGCCCGGACCGACCTTACACGTACGCTTACGTGAGACAGGTTCCACCGACTGACATGCACTAGTTGCATAAGGTGGCTAGCGGGTGTCTGTCTCTCCTACTTTAGTTGGAGCGGATTCGATGAAAAGGGTCCTTATGAAGGGTAAATAGAAGTTGACAAAATCACGTTGTGGTTATTCGTAGGTAAGAAAACATTCTTGCTAGAACCCAATTGCAGCCATGTAAAAGATGCAACAACAATTAGAGGACGTCTAACTTGTTTTTGCAGCAATTCTCATGTGATGTGATATGGCCAGAAGTTGTGATGAATGATGAATGATATATTGTGATGTATGAGATCATGTTCTTGTAATAGGGATCACGACTTGCATGTCGATGAGTATGACAACCGGCATGAGCCATAGGAGTTGTCTTTATTTTTGTATGACCTGCGTGTCATTGAAGAACGCCATGTAAATTACTTTACTTTATTGCTAAACGTGTTAGCCATAGAAGTAGAAGTAGTCGTTGGCGTGACAACTTCATGAAGACACGATGATGGGGATCATGATGATGGAGATCATGGTGTCATGCCGGTGACGAAGATGATCATGGAGCCCTGAAGATGGAGATCGAAGGAGCTATATGATATTGGCCATATCATGTCACTACTTTATATAATTGCATGTGATGTTTATTATGTTTATGCATCTTGTTTACTTAGAACGACGGTAGTAAATAAGATGATCCCTTATAATAATTTCAAGAAAGTGTTCCCCCTAACTGTGCGTCGTTGCTAAAGTTCGTCGTTTTGAAGCACCACGTGATGATCGGGTGTGATAGGTCCTTACGTTCACATACAATGGGTGTAAGACAGTTTTACACATGCAGAAACACATAGGGTTAACTTGACGAGCCTAGCATGTACAGACATGGCCTCGGAACACAAGAGACCGAAAGGTCGAACATGAGTCGTATGGAAGATACGATCAACATGGAGATGTTCACCGATGATGACTAGTCCGTATCACGTGATGATCGGACACGGCCTAGTTGACTCGGATCGTGTAACACTTAGATGACTAGAGGGATGTCAATCTGAGTGGGAGTTCATTAATAATTTGATTAGATGAACTTAATTATCATGAACTTAGTCTAAAGTCTTTGCAAAATATGTCTTGTAGATCAAATGGCCAACGCTCATGTCAACATGAACTTCAACGCGTTCCTAGAGAAAACCAAGCTGAAAGATGATGGCAGCAACTATTCGGACTAGGTCCGGAACCTGAGGATCATCCTCATAGCAGCCAAGAAAGATTATGTCCTAGATGCACCGCTAGGTGAAGCACCCATCCCAGAGAACCAAGACGTTATGAACACTTGGCAATCATGTGCTGATGATTACTCCCTCGTTCAGTGCGGCATGCTTTACAGCTTAGAACCGGGGCTCCAAAAGCGTTTTGAGCGACACGGAGCATATGAGATGTTCAAGGAGCTGAAAATGGTTTTTCAAGCTCATGCCCGGGTCGAGAGATATGAAGTCTCCGATAAGTTCTATAGTTGTAAGATGGAGGAAAACAGTTCTGTCAGTGAGCACATACTCAAAATGTCTGGGTTGCACAACCGCCTGTCCCAGCTGGAGATCAACCTCCCGGACGAGGCGGTCATTGACAGAATCCTTCAGTCGCTCCCACCGAGCTACAAGAGCTTTGTGCTGAACTACAATATGCAGGGGATGGTGAAGACCATTCCTGAAGTATTTTCAATGCTGAAGTCAGCAGAGGTTGAAATCAAGAAAGAACATCAAGTGTTGATGGTCAATAAGACCACTAAATTCAAGAAGGGCAAGGGTAAGAAGAACTTCAAGAAGGACGGCAAAGATGTTGCCGCGCCCGGTAAGCCAGTTGCCGGGAAGAAGTCAAAGAATGGACCCAAGCCTGAGACTGAGTGCTTTTATTGCAAAGGGAAGGGTCACTAGAAGCGGAACTGCCCCAAATACTTAGCGGACAAGAAGGCCGGCAACACTAAAGATATATTTGATATACATGTAATTGATGTGTACCTTACCAATACTCGTAGTAACTCCTGGGTATTTGATACCGATGTTGTTGCTCATATTTGTAACTCACAGCAGGAGCCGCGGAATAAAAGGAGACTGGCGAAGGACGAGGTGACGATGCACGTCGGGAATGGTTCCAAGGTCGATGTGATCGCCGTCGGCATGCTACCTCTACATTTACCTACGGGATTAGTTTTAAACCTCAATAATTGTTATTTAGTGCCAAGTTTGAGCATGAACATTGTATCTGGATCTCGTTTGATGCGAGATGGCTACTCATTTAAATTCGAGAATAATGGTTGTTCTATTTATATGAGAGATATGTTTTATGGTCATGCTCCGATGGTCAATGGTTTATTCTTAATGAATCTCGAACGTAATGTTACACATATTCATAGTGTGAATACCAAAAGATGTAAAGTTGATAACGATAGTCCCACATACTTGTGGCACTGCCGCCTTGGTCACATTGGTGTCAAGCGCATGAAGAAGCTCCATGCTGATGGACTTTTAGAGTCTCTCGATTATGAATCATTTGACATTTGCGAACCATGCCTCATGGGCAAAATGACCAAGACCCCATTCCCCGGAACAATGGAGCGAGCAACCAACTTATTGGAAATCATACATACTGATGTGTGTGGTCCAATGAGCGTTGAGGCTCGCAGAGGATATCGTTATGTTCTCACTCTCACTGATGACTTGAGTAGATATGGGTATGTCTACTTGATGAAATACAAGTCTGAGACCTTTGAAAAGTTCAAGGAATTTCAGAATGAGGTAGAGAATCAACGTGAACAAAAGATAAAATTCTTACGATCAGATCATGGAGGAGAATATTTAAGTCACGAATTTGGTACACACTTAAGAAAATGTGGAATCGTTTCACAACTCACGCCGCCTGGAACACCTTAGCGTAACGGTGTGTCCGAACGTCGTAATCGCACTCTATTGGATATGGTGCGATCTATGATGTCTCTTACCGATTTACCGCTATCATTTTGGGGATACGCTCTAGAGACAGCTACATTCACTTTAAATAGGGCACCGTCTAAATCCGTTGAGACGACACCGTATGAATTATGATTTGGGAAGAAACCTAAGCTGTCATTTCTAAAAGTTTGGGGATGCGATGCTTATGTCAAGAAACTTCAACCTGAAAAGCTCGAACCCAAGTCGGAAAAATGCGTCTTCATAGGATACCCTAAGGAAACCATTGGGTATACCTTCTACCTTAGATCCGAAGGCAAGATCTTTGTTGCCAAGAACGGATCCTTTCTGGAAAAAGAGTTTCTCTCGAAAGGAGTAAGTGGGAGGAAAGTAGAACTCGATGAGGTACTACCTCTTGAACCGGAAAGTGGTACAGCTCAGGAAAATGTTCCTGTGGTGCCTACACCGACTGGAGAGGAAATTAATGATGATGATCAAGGTACTTCGGATCAAGTTGCTACTGAACTTCGTAGGTCCACAAGGACACGTTCCACACCAGAATGGTATGGCAACCCTGTCCTGGAAATCAAGTTGTTAGACAACGGTGAACCTTCGAACTATGAAGAAGCGATGGCGGGCCCAGATTCCAACAAATGGCTAGAAGCCATGCAATCCGAGATAGAATCCATGTATGAAAACAAAGTATGGACTTTGACTGACTTGCCCGATGATCGGCGAGCGATAGAAAACAAATGGATCTTTAAGAAGAAGACGGGCGTGGATGGTAATGTCACCATCTATAAAGCTCGACTTGTCGCTAAGGGTTATCGGCAAGTTCAAGCGATTGACTACGATGATACTTTCTCTCCCGTAGCGAAGCTTAAGTCCGTCCGAATCATGTTAGCAATTGCCGCATACTATGATTATGAGATATGGCAGATGGACGTCAAAACGGCATTCCTTAACGGTTATCTTAAGGAAGAGCTGTATATGATGCAGCCGGAAGGTTTTGTCGATCCTAAGAATGCTAACAAAGTATGCAAGCTCCAGCGATCCATTTATGGGCTGGTGCAAGCATCTCGGAGTTGGAACATTCGCTTTGATGAGAGGATCAAAGCGTTTGGGTTTATGCAGACTTATGGAGAAGCATGCGTTTACAAGAAAGTGAGTGGGAGCTCTGTAGCATTTCTCATATTATATGTAGATGACATACTTTTGATGGGAAATGATATAGAATTCTTGGACAGCATTAAGGCCTACTTGAATAAGTGTTTTTCAATGAAGGACCTTGGAGAAGCTGCTTACATATTAGGCATCAAGATCTATAGGGATAGATCGAGACGCCTCATAGGTATTTCACAAAGCACATACCTTGATAAGATTTTGAAGAAGTTCAAAATGGATCAGTCCAAGAAAAGGTTCTTGCCTGTATTGCAAGGTGTGAGATTGAGCTCGGCTCAATGCTCGACCACGGCAAAAGATAAAGAAGAGATGAGCGTCATCCCCTATGCCTCAGCCATAGGATCTATTATGTATGCCATGCTGTGTACCAGACCTGATGTAAACCTTGCCGTAAGTTTGGTAGGAAGGTACCAAAGTAATCCCGGCAAGGAACACTGGACAACGGTCAAGAATATCCTGAAGTACCTGAAAAGGACAAAGGACATGTTTCTCGTTTATGAAGGTGATGAAGAGCTCGTCGTAAAGGGTTACATCGATGCTAGCTTTGACACAGATCTGGATGACTCTAAGTCACAAACCGGATACGTGTATATGTTGAATGGTGGAGCAGTAAGCTGGTGCAGCTGCAAGTAGAGCGTCGTGGCAGGATCTACATGTGAAGCGGAGTACATGGCATCCTCGGAGGCAGCGCATGAAGCAATTTGGGTGAAGGAGTTCATCACCGACCTAGGAGTCATACCCAATGCGTCGGGGCCAATCAAACTCTTCTGTGACAACACTGGAGCTATTGCCCTTGCCAAGGAGCCCAGGTTTCACAAGAAGACCAGGCACATCAAGCATCGTTTCAACTCCATCCGTGAAAATGTTCAAGATGGAGACATAGATATTTGCAAAGTACATACGGATCTGAATGTCGCAGATCCGTTGACTAAACCTCTTCCGCGAGCAAAACATGATCAACACCAGAACTCTATGGGTGTTCGATACATCACAATGTAACTAGATTATTGACTCTAGTGCAAGTGGGAGACTGTTGGAAATATGCCCTAGAGGCAATAATAAAAGGATTATTATTATATTTCTTTGTTCATGATAGTTGTCTTTTATTCATGCTATAATTGTATTATCCGGAAATCGTAATACACGCGTGAATACATAGACCACAATACGTCCCTAGTAAGCCTCTAGTTGACTAGCTCGTTGGTCAACAAATAGTCATGGTTTCCTGACTATGGACATTAGATGTCGTTGACAACGGGATCACATCATTAGGAGAATGATGTGATGGACAAGACCCAATCCTAAGCATAGCACAAGATCGTGTAGTTCATTTTGCTAGAGCTTTTCCAATGTCAAGTATCTCTTCCTTAGACCATGAGATCGTGTAACTCCCAGATACCGTAGGAGTGCTTTGGGTGTACCAAACTGTAAGTGCATCTAGTGCCACCACTAGTTGGTTTTGGAGTATTGACGACAAAGTTGGTTGAGGGACTAATGCGTTTGTGAGAATTGCAGGATAATGCAGGTAGTGTCCCTCATTGATTCGGTTTACCTACCGGAGATGACCCCTAAAAATGTATGAAGACATTGAAGACAATGGTGGTATGAGAAGATATTCATATTGAAGACTATGACATGAGAAGACATTACGTGAAGACAATGGAGCGCGAAGACTGTGTGGTTTCGTCGTTTCCTTTCTTCTTTGTTGAGTCATAGGAACCACTGTACTGTTATGTGGGGTCCAAGTGAACTAAGTCAGAGTGACTGAAGTGATGCTCAACCCAAATCCTATGTCTTCGAGCGAAGACAATGAGAGTAAATCTTATCCAGAGTTGGATGAGTCAGCTTTGCTTGTAGCCCAAGTAAAGTTGCCGTGTGTGTTTGAAATCTGACCGTTGGAACACGTGTCAGTTCCTTAGTGACCCAGGGTCATTTTGGACAAATCAGGTCGGGTTGCCGGGTGGCTATAAATAGCCCACCCCCTACACCATAAATTGGTGGCTGCTCAGAGTTTGTATACGGCTTTTGTCGTTTGAGAGCAACCCACCTCGAAGCATTTGAGAGAGAGAAATCCTTGCGAGGACAAAGCCCAAACACCCAGAGCCAAAGAGTGTTAGGCATCACTGAAGTCTTTCTGTCTGTGTGACCTGAAGACTTATTACACTTGAGGACTGTGTATCCTCCAGCCGGTTAGGCATCACGTTCTGAGCATCCAAGAGTCATTGTGGATTGTCGAGTGAACGAAGTCTGTGAAGGTTTGGAAGTCTCCCTTGAAGACTTACCAGAGTGATTGGGCGAGGACTAAGTGACCTTAGCTCAAGGGGAATAAGGTGAAGACACAGTCTTCTGAGTTAAATCTCAGCCTCCCTAACCAGACGTACAGTTGTCACAGCAACTGGAACTGGTCCAACAAATCATGTGTCCTCAACAAGCAACCGGTTCTATCTCTTCCCTCCTTACTTTGAGTTTGTCTTCGTGAAGTCATTGCTTATTTTTTTATCTGATTGACTTCATTGCTTGACTACTATTGTTGATTGGCTTCATACTATCTTCCATCCTGATCCTACTACCTTGCTGCTATTAATCTTCAAACGTTAATGGTATTGCATACTTGATTATGGCTTGCGTGTTGTAGTTTATCTTCCACTGCATATCAATTAGGCTGTTTCTATCGTTTGTCTTCGAAACTTCCATGTTTTGAAGACTTTCCTAAAAATCGCCTATTCACCCCCCTCTAGTCGATAACTAGCACTTTCAATTGGTATTAGAGCAAGGTACTCCCTTGTTCTGTGTGATTCGGTTTAACCACCTGGAGTTTAGCTATGTCGACTGCAGGATTGAGGAATGTATCTTGCCCCACCTTTGATGGTCATGAGTATCCCCGGTGGAAAGCCATGATGAAGAAGAGACTCATGGCTATGGACAGCGAACTGTGGACCTTCACCGAGATTGGTCTCACCGATCTATGCAAGATGGCGGAGGCTGATGACATTCGTAAGTACACTCTACTGAACCTCACTGCGAAGGATGTCATCTGCTCCTGCCTGTCCCGAAATCAGTTCAGGAACGTCATGCACCTCAATCATGCGAAGCTAATCTGGGACTGACTTGCTGATGTCTATGATGGTCATATTAATCGTCATGATCCTTGGCTTGATGACTACAAGGAGTCCCTTAAAGAGATGACCTTTCCACCTGAACCGTCTTCATCTTCACCATGCCTCATGGCAGGGGGTGCTAAGGTAACTGAATGCTATCTTTCTGAAACTAGTGATGATGAATCAGGTGATGAGTTTGGCCCCAGCTATGTCAAACTTGCTTCCCTTGCCACTAAACAACAAAGAATCTTGGAAAAGGTTCAAGACATGCTTAGTAAGACTGATGATATGTTGGGTGAAGAAATGGATCAGTCAAAAGCTTTGGCTGATAGTCTTCAGAGACTTCATGCTAAGTTTGACGCCCTTCAAGATCAACATAATGCTCTATTGTCTGATCATGAGAAGCTTTCTTCTGAATGTCTTCAAAGAAAGCTAGACCTTGAAAAGATAAGAGTGGATTATGAAGATCTTCAGAAGGAGAGAGATTCATTCCTTGCTCAACACATCAGCGTCACTCAGGATGAATTTGAACCACCATGTTTAAAATGCATTGAGCGTGATAACGCTACGTCTGTTGCTGAATGTTCCACCGCTGCTGCTGTTTCATTGTCTTCAACTACTGATGTGGTTACTAACCCCTCTGCGGAGGATACCACTAGTATTGCTGATGAAAATGCTAGTTTGAAGACATTGCTTGAAACAGGGATGTACAAAAGTTTGAAGGGACATCAGACTCTCTGCGATGTCCTCAAAAAGCAGATTCTGAACCGAACCCCTAGGAAAGAGGGTGTTGGGTTCGAGAGGAAAATGAATGCTGATGGTTCCTACTGGAAGCATGAGCAATATCCCAAAACCACATGGGTTGCTGCAAAGGAACCTTCAGTGGATCCATCGACTTTATCTGGATTTACCTGTGCTAATCCTATTATTATTGATGAATCCTTTGATGCAAACTATAAACTGTTCAAAAATCAGAATGGTGAAGTGTTTGCCAGGTATATTGGTACTAACTGCAGGAATGGACCTCCTATGAAGAAGATCTGGGTACCCAAAAGCTGCCTTGAGAATCTTCCAGTGAATGTCTTCATGACACCACCAGTGAAGAAGACAAACCCCAGATCAAAGGCATCATATGGTCCAACGGCTACTTGCGAACATAGGACTCACTTGAGTCACCCTAACACCAATGTTTTGCAGGGAAATCATACTCAGACTCATGAATATGAGCGTGTGTCTTCAAATCGATATGTTCATAGAACTAAGAACTTCTCTGCTTATTCACATGAGTATCATTCATCTCCTGCAAGGCTATTTGCTAGGGCTTCAAAGCCGAAATTCTCAGATGCTGCACTTAGACTCATTGCTTCTAAGCCACCCCTGAAAATGTGGGTGGTGAAGAAGAACTAACTCTCTTTTGCAGAATGTGGTCTCCAGCCAGCAATCAATGGCGTCCGATATAATTGCTGGGGACCTAAAACATAAAGGGACGCATGATAAAATGACTTACTATGAATTCCACATATGAATCTCTTATCTGTCATACTGTGTGCTAATCTTGATCTAAATTGTGATAATCCACGTGTGTGTAAAATGCTTATGCTTCACAACATACCTTGTGAAGCCTATCCTCCTAACTGCACTGTAGGGCATGTCATCAAAAGCTTCAGAATGGATTATTGACAGTGGATGCACTAATCATATGACTGGTGATCAAAGTCTTCTCATGGACTCAACCTTACGTCCATCCGACAAGAGTAAAATCACATTTGCTAACACTGGTAAAGGCAGAGTATTGGGTCTAGGTAGAGTTGCAATCTCAAGGGATCAACACATGGATAAAGTGATGCTTGTTGAATCGCTTGGATTCAACTTAATGTCTGTCTCAATACTTTGTGACTTAAACATGATTGTGATATTTGGAAAATATCGTTGCCTTGTACTAATGGAATCTGACAAATCTCTAGTCTTTGAAGGGTATAGGAAAGATGATCTATACATGGTAGATTTCTCAGCAGGTCCAAAACTTGCCATATGTCTTCTTGCTAAAGCTTCAGAATGCTGGCTCTGGCATCGAAGGCTGGGGCACGCTGGCATGAGGAACTTGCATACTCTCGTCAAAAAGAAGCATGTCATAGGCATCGAAGGTGTCAAGTTCAAGAAAGACCATCTATGTGGTGCCTGCGAAGATGGAAAGATGACAAGGGCCAAGCATCCCTCGAAGACAATCATGACAACATCTCAACCCTTTGAGCTGCTTCACATGGACTTATTTGGACCTACCCACTACTCCACCCTCACAACAACGGCGTGTCTCTATGGTTTCGTCATTGTTGATGACTACTCAAGATACACATGGGTGCACATAATTCTCTACAAGACTGAAGTACAAGATGTCTTCAGACTCTTCGCCAATCGAGCAATGAACAACTATGGTGTCAAGATCAAGCATATCAGAAGTGATAACGGCACTGAATTCAAGAACACCGGGCTTGATCTTTATCTGGATACAATGGGAATCACTCATGAATTTCTACTCCATACACACCTCAGCAAAATGGCATTGTAGAGCGCAAGAACAGAACCCTCATCGAGATGGCTCGAACAATGCTTGACGAGTACAAGACACCAAGAAAGTTTTGGCCTGAAGCCATTGATACAGCTTGTCACATCATCAACCGTGTCTACATCCATAAGCTTCTGGGCAAAACATCCTATGAGCTCCTCACTGGCAAGAAGCCAAATGTCAGCTACTTCAGAGTCTTTGGTGCTAGATGTTGGATCAAGGATCCCCATCACAAGTCAAAATTTGAACGCAAAGCTCACGAAGGCTTCATGCTTGGCTATGGAAAGGATTCGCACTCTTACAGAGTCTTCAACCTCTTCCACTACAAAATTGTTGAAATAGTGGATGTGCGATTTGATGAAACCAATGGTTCACAAAGAGAAATTCTGCCAAGTACACTTGATGAAGCTCCTTCCTGTGAATCTATCAAGTTGATGGGAACTAGTGAGATCATGCCCTCTGAAGCACAGCCTGAAGAGGAACTTATCATCTCTGCACCAAATCAACCTGAAGACAATAGTCAGACCGAAGACAATTCTCCCAATGATGACAATGATCAGCCAGAGCAGAATCTTCGTCCTGTTCATCCTCGTGTTGCAAATGAAGTTCAAATAGAGAAGATTATTGACAGCATCAATGCACCTGGTCCGCTCACTCGCTCAAGAGCAACACAGCTAGCAAATTTCTGTGGGCATTTTTCATTTGTGTCAATATCAGAACCCAAGAAAGTTGCTGAAGCTTTTATGGAACCTGAATGGATTCAAGCCATGCAAGAAGAACTTCAACAGTTCAAGCTGAATAATGTTTGGGAACTTGTCAAGCGACCTGACCCTCGCAAGCATAACATTATTGGAACAAAGTGGATATATCGAAACAAGCAAGATGAGCATGGTCAAGTCGTCAGAAACAAAGCTCGTCTTGTGGCTCAAGGATATACTCAAGTTGAAGGAATTGACTTCGATGAAACATTTGCTCCTGTTGCTAGGCTTGAAGCTATTCACATACTGCTAGCCTATGCTAATCATCACAACATCTTGCTATATCAAATGGATGTAAAGAGTGCATTTCTAAATGGCAAGATTGAAGAAGAAGTATGTTGCACAACCACCTGGCTTTGAAGATCCAAAACATCCTGATATGGTGTACAAACTGAACAAAGCACTGTATGGCCTCAAACAAGCTCCTCGTGCCTGGTATGATACAATCAAAGACTTCCTGAAGAGCAAAGGCTTCAAACCTGGATCTCTCGATCCCACACTCTTCACGAAGACATATGATGGTGAACTGTTTGTGTGCCAAATATATGTGGATGACATAATCTTCGGCTGCACCAACCAGAAGTACAGTGATGAGTTTGGGTAAATGATGCAAGAGCAATATCAAATGTCCATGATGGGAGAGCTGAAGTTCTTCCTTGGTCTTCAAATTCGTCAGCAACGAAATGGCATCTTCATATCTCAAGAAAAATACCTCAAAGATTGTCTGAAGAAGTTTGGAATGGAAGACTGCAAAGGCTACACGACGCCAATGCCAGCCAAGCACCATCTTGGTCCCGACGACAATGGTAAAGAGTTCGATCAAAAGGTATACCGCTCCATGATTGGTTCTTTGCTTTATTTATGTGCATCTAGGCCAGATATTATGCTTAGTGTTTGCATGTGTGCTCGATTCCATGCGGCACCAAAGGAATCGCATCACTTAGCTGTGAAGCGAATTCTTCGATATTTGGCTTACACCCCAACACTAGGATTATGGTATCCAAAGGGCTCAAGGTTTGATCTGGTTGGATTCTCGGATGCTGATTATGCTGGTGACAAAGTGGATCGCAAGTCTACATCAGGCACATGTCATTTTCTCGGTCGATCACTTGTCTGTTAGTCTTCAAAGAAGCAGAACTGTGTGTCACTCTCAACTGCTGAATCTGAATACATTGCTGCTGGATCTTGTTGTGCTCAGCTTCTGTGGATGAAGCAAACTCTCAAGGACTATGGCATCGATCTGAAGCAAGTCCCTCTCTTCTGCGACAACGAAAGTGCCATCAAGATTGCCAACAATCCAGTGCAGCATTCGAAGACAAAGCACATTGAAATACGTCATCACTTTCTCAGAGATCATGTTATGAAGAAAGATATAGATATCATGCACGTCAACACTGAAGAACAACTGGCAGATATCTTCACAAAGCCCTTGGACGAGAAAAGGTTTTGCAAGTTACGGTGTGAGCTAAATATCTTGGAATCCTCAAATGTCCTGTGATCAGGCACACATCCTAACACTTATGCATGTTGATGACTTAGATGTGCAACACACGAAGTAATGTATATCTTCAATCAATGAAGATTTACACTCTGAGTGTGAATACATTAACATGGAATTTGACTTCAGAGTGCCACGATAATTGTGCGCCGTGTCTGGGTCTAATACTTCCTATACGGTAGGTAATGCCACCACCAAATTTTTCTGTTTGAAGTGTTTCACTCATGGCGTTATTTTGCAAAGACTTCACATTTGGTTTGTCGTCAGTTTCTATTTATCTTCATGATTTTCTGCGCTATGATGAGTTGATTGCATATATATATATATATATATATATATATATATATATATATATATATATATATATACTAGCGTTCTGTCCTCTACAGCATTCACTTATAGCTATGTCTTCAAGTTGAATCTTTTGAACTAAGTGAATGTGATCGGACCCTAATCTCTCTATGCTTACTATCTCAAACTCTATCTGTCCAAATCATATGCATTCTATTGAAACTGTCGAATGTCTTCTCTGCATCCTTGTCAGCAGAAGACACAGAGACAAAACATCAAGTCCGATTTAAATGAATCATCTTAATTGTCGATATCCGGAGAAGCCGGAACGAACATCCGACATACTTGGCGGGCGTGGGAACGTGGGACAATTCTAAGTATGTTGCATGCTTGCCACGTACCCCTCAGATGTGAACCGCCAGGGGCACTAGCGTAATTGCGCTGTGTCTCTCACCTACTTATAAATACTTGTCCCCTGCGGTAAAGAAATCCTTCTTCCACCTCTCCACCTCCGTCAAAACCCTAGCGCCACCGCTAGCTCGCGACGACGCTGGCGACGAAGCGCTTAGCTGCCGCGACTTCTCCGACGCCGTCCTCACGCCGGCCGCGGACATCGTACTCTCTGCCGTCGCCATAGGTGTCCTCCGTCGCCAAGTTAGGGCACGGTGGGCTGAACTGCTCGGTCTCTCATTCTTCCCATCTAGCAGTTCTTCATGCGGTAATTATAACTCTATTTTTACCACCTTTTTGATCTTCATAGATTCATCCTACTTACCGAAAGTGGTTTCTGCCTACTCAATGTTAGATCTACTCTATCTGCATCTCATAATGCCTAGTCGGTTCACTTAGATTTCCTATCTAGTTTGATTCCTCACTTGTACTTATTCATGGATTGGTACAAATCTGGAACCAACTCACCACATATAAGTGAATGTCTTCGCATCATGAGGTCAATGTCTTCAAACTGATTTATCTTCAAAATCTTCTAAGAATGCATATGACCTCTTCCCCTTCCCTCGCATCTCTAATGCTGTCACAGGTACATGTCCGTGGGAGAATCCCTTGGTTCTCATAGTCTGCATTCGTTTGCAGAATACTTACAGCATCATATCAATTCTCCTGAAGCCAGTTCCTGCTTGACCAACAAGCGTAAATCTCTGAAGCCTCTGAACATATTGAAGCCATTCAGCTTGAAGTTCATGGCTGCAGAAAAATCAGCAAGGAAGGGTGGCAGACAGCGCAGAGGAGGAACATCCAAAGATCTGCCTGAAGACCTAGCAGAACTATACAAGACAGACCCTGAAGAGACTTATCATCAGTGCAAGACACGAATCCAATGGATTCGACGCTATTGGGCTGAAGAATGGTTCAAGTACAAGTTCGTCACCAAGGAATATGCAGAGAAATATGCTATCAAGAGTCCTTGGGGTGATATTCTCTATCGAGGCCTTCAACCCAAGAACAGAGCTGAAGCCATTGCGCAAGAATTCTATCCTTGCATGGTCCATGGGCCATAGCCTGAAGAAGCCGACCCATCATCATTGCTCTGGTGTCGCGACGACAATCTCTTCAAGCGCAACTTCCAGTTTGATGTGTCTTCAGCAAAGGAAAACAAGAAGTCATGGGGATTAGACTTCAATCCTGGTCCCTCTGCTCCCCGTGAGGATGGCACTCATGAAGCTGAAGAAAATAGAATTGGCCCCTTTGCAAACCTTGATGGCCTCATCTCCTATATCTTGGTACAAGGTGCCAAAGTGGATCATTCTGACAATGATGCTGATTCTGATGAAGCCCCAGCTCCTCCTTTGAAGCCACAGAAGCAAAAGAAGCTAAAGGCTTCTAAACCCGTACCGCCAAAAGCTTCTCGTGCGAAGCCACTGGCCACTGCACCTCCTGAAGCCAGTGTGCAGTCTGAAGATCAATCCCGAATCTCCAAGAAGACGGAGAAGAAAAAGCAACTTGTCAGGCATACTAATCAAGCCCTGACTCCTGCCGCTATTCTGCGCGACGATCCCATTGATCTGCCAAGTGATGAAGATCTTGCAGATGATGCTCTTGAGCAGCTGATAAAAAGCAAGGAAGAAGCAGAAATCTTCAACAACTTGCCTCTCTTTGATGTGGCCATCATCCACAACTTCATTGATGAATGGTTTGACACTCCCAATGTTAGCTTTGATGATTTACAGCTTCCCATTGGCCTCAGTGTCGCATTCAATGGCGTCATTGCTTCAGAGCTTGCTCTTGCTCAGCGAATCGTTGAGCTCAAGAACAAGATTGATTTTGAGAAGGCTCAATTCAAGAAGCATGTGGCCAAGCTCAGTGTTCAAGACGTCAGAAACTTCAAGGTCATGCTGCATGAGCTTAAAGAAGCTTTTCAGAAGAAGCGCCAAGAAGCTCAAGGCTCTCGCGAGCGTATGAAGAGTTTGGCTGATAAGTGTGTGCTTGCCTACAATGAGGCTGAGAAGCGCAAGTCACTTGGCCGTCCTGGCATTGACCCCAGAATGGCTGCAAAGAAAAAGAATAAGTTTCCTGCTGATCAGCCTGCGCCTTCATGCCAAGAAGCTCCACGTATTATCTTCCCAAGTAGCATGACTGGCTCGAAGCCAAAGGTCACCACAACCGCTTCTGAACGGAAGAAAACAAGGGCTGCAGAGGCAGAAGCTCGAAAGAGGAATAATATCGAAGCCTCTGATGCCGCTCCCTCCAAGAAGAAGCGCAAGACCAAGAAGAATCGGGCTGCTCCCACAGAGCCCCTTTTTGTTGAACCCATCTCAGTGATTCATCCTGCATCTGCATCCCAAGAACTTCACATGACTGTGCATGAGCCTGCTTCCACAGAGGCTCCTAAAGCTAAAGATATTCCAGCAACTGAACCCACCGCTGCTGAAGACATTGGTCATCATGACAATGTTGAAGATGATGAAGTTCTTCCTCAGATCGAATACAATGTGGTATCATCGCCTGTTCGTACGAACAACGAACTCATCAGCATTGGTCGTCCTCTGACGCCAATTGCACAGGATGATTCATGGGCTGATCGCCCACAAGAACAAGACTCCCCCAGTACTCCCCTACAACAACAAGCTACCCCCAACGTGCAAGAAGAGGATGAAGACTTTCAGGCTCAGCCCACTCCATCTCCTAAAGTGAAGCCAGCTCTTTGCAGGCTTCACAGAGGAAAAAGGCCCGAAGTCCCTCTGTCGAGCGTTCCAGAAGGAGAAGTGCAACGTTCACCTGTTGCACGACAAGTATTTTCTGAACCTGCTCCAACTGTGAATGTCTCTGAGTCTGAAGCACATGCTGCTGAAGACATTCCGGCTGCATCAGCCAAAGAAAATCAAGATGAAGTGTGTGCACCAAGCCCCCTAGTGATTGAAGAAGAAGCAGTTCATGATCAGAACGTGCCTGTGCCCGACCCTCCTGTTCGTCAAGAGGAGGCTGAAAATGTTGAGGCTGCCACCACCAACGTCAATACAGCCAGTGACGTAGTCATGGCTGATGCTAATGTTGAGCCTACACTATCTGTGCCTGAAGCAAATGTGGCTACTGAACCTGAAGTCAATGAGGATGTTGCACCTGAAGTCAATGATGATGCTGCACCCAAAGCCAATGAGGATGCTGCACCTGAAGCCAACATGACAACTGCTCCCGGAGCACCTGTCGTGCAGCCTGCCTCCGATGTTGCCCCTGCTCCTGTTCCGCCTCCAAGGCCTCACACAATTGAGCAAGCATACAGTCATGGTCAGCTCACTACTGTCCGATGGCCCATTCTAGTGCCTCCACCCTCTGCCTCAGGACCGCAATTTGACTATCATATTGAGCATAGGCCTCAAGTGCAGAAGCCAAAGCCCAGGTTGCCAAGGTTTCCAGGTACTGCCAACTCCCCCGGGTCCTTCAATGCTAATGGCTTCAAAAGCCACAATACCTTCTTTGACAGCGCCAAGAACCCCTACTCCAAGCCAAGAATATCATCAGATAGGTTCTGGAGCTATCAACAGAGAAGCTATTACTCATGCGTGTTATATGATCAAGGGCGCGTTTTCCCTCATATGCGCCTTGACACTGAAGCCATTGTTGGACTGCCATGCTTAGAAGAAGAACTTGATTGCTTTCGAGATGCTGGTCTGCTCCACTTTGTGACAGACAAAGAACATTGGAATGAAGAGCTATTGCTTTAATTCTATGCCACTCTGCACATTCGCGGCTACAACAAAGACATCAAGACATGGGTTCTCGAGTGGATGACTGGAAATGTTCATCATGAAGCCAAAGCTATGGACATCATCGAGCTTACAGGGCTAGCCACTCCTGGAGAACTGTATGAATCTGACTGTCAGCTACACCGCAGTGCTGTAGAGAGCATATTTCATTGGCCTGAACCCAATATGAGTCAGATGCTGAGCATGATGAAGCCTTTGCCCCGTGACACTGAATATCCAACAGAGTTCTTTGTTGAAGACCTTGAGTATCTGCCACGCACCATATATCACATCATCAGGCGGACTCTATGGCCCATCAAAGGACACTCATCAGCGGCAAAGCTTGAAGGAGCTATGAAGACTTTGCTCTTCTACATTTTCAATGGCATCAGCTTCAATGCACAAGATTTCTTCATCAGACAACTTGCTGCCTCCGGCTCTGATCTCTTTGGTCTGAAGTTTTATGCTCCATGGGTCATGCGCCTCATAAAGCGACACTCTACTGTCAACTATCAACCCTCTGCTCGCAATCATGTGATTTTTCTACCTGAGGTTGATATGTCAGTTGAAGCTATATATCCTGACCCAGCCAAGAAGCCTCTTTGTCTTCAGAATGCCGAGCACCAAAGCTTCACTCAGCCTATTGAAGGTGTTCAAGCAGCAATACGAATCTATCCATTTGCTGGTAACACTCGTCTGCCTCACAGAGCGCCCACTGAAGCCACTGAAAGCACCATTGCCCAAAGGCCTTACAAGCGTTCTCGCGTTCTCAATGACCAAGAACTTCTTGTGGCCCTTCATCAGAAACAGGATAAACATCACTTTTGGCTCAAGAGACAGATGCAAAGCCTCTTGGTGGATGTCAATCGCATTCGCAACCTTGCCACCAAGAATGCCTTTGTTGCTCATGAAACTTGCCGGAGATCATGGAAGAGTTTGACCCTGCTTAGTGCTGAAGGAGATCTTCAAGACGATGGCTTCAATGAAAGATTTCAGTTTGACTCCAATCCTCCACGGAATGTTGTCTTACGAAGAACTCCATCTCTTGAAGACTCTGAATATTCCTCCTCCGCGACAACAGTTAATGCCAGAGTGATCGATGATGAAGATGACGCTACTTCACCACCTCCAACTACTGCGCGCATTGACACTGCACCAAGTTCCTCTGCACCACCACCCAACAACAACAACCCTGCTGCTTCACCTACTCATCAAGAAGACGAGTAGGTGCTCTATGTCTTCAAACCTTTTTGGTCATTACTAACAAAAGGGGGAGAAGCGTATGAGCTGATAGTCTTCAAGCGGGTTCATATGGGCGGTTGCATTATATTTTGCTGCGTGCTTACAACTCTTGCATTTTGATACATTTGGTTCTTTGAGTTGTAACACCTAAACATATGGTCGTCTGCTACTTCTGCTACGTGTTTGCTTTACTCTGATGCGATGATAACTTCCGCACTTAGATCATCCTGCAGACGTCCATTTTTCATTATGCATGTCATTCTACTTGTTATTATCACTTCATGCATGATGAATTATCTTCATAAGTTGAAGTGGATCTCCATAAGTACAACCTGCCATGTGCATTTGCAATCCAAAAGCAAATTATTAATATCCACATCTTCAGGGGGAGCCCTTGCTACTTATGAAGACAATTCCTACCCTTACAATTTCACATACTTTATCCCCGTTGAAAACTTCAACCAGTTTGTCATCAATCACCAAAAAGGGGGAGATTGTAAGTGCATCTAGTGCTACCCCTAGTTGGTTTTGGAGTATTGACGACAAAGTTGGTTGAGGGACTAATGCGTTTGTGAGAATTGCAGGATAACGCAGGTAGTGTCCCTCATTGATTCGGTTTACCTACCAGAGATGGCCCCTAAAAATGTATGAAGACATTGAAGACAATGGTGGTATGAGAAGATATTCGTATTGAAGACTATGACATGAGAAGACATTACGTGAAGACAATGGAGCGCGAAGACTGTGTGGTTTCGTCGTTTCCTTTCTTCTTTGTTGAGTCATAGGAACCACCGTACTGTTAAGTGGGGTCCAAGTGAACTAAGTCAGAGTGACTGAAGTGATGCTCAACCCAAATCCTATGTCTTCGAGCGAAGACAATGAGAGCAAATCTTATCCAGAGTTGGATGATCAGCTTTGCTTGTAGCCCAAGTAAAGTTGCCGTGTGTGTTTGAAATCTGACCGTTGGAACACGTGTCAATTCCTTAGTGACCCAGGGTCATTTTGGACAAATCAGGTCGGGTTGCCTGGTGGCTATAATTAGCCCACCCCCTACACCATAAATTGGTGGCTGCTCAGAGTTTGTATACGGCTTTTGTCGTTTGAGAGCAACCCACCTCGAAGCATTTGAGAGAGAGAAATCCTTGCGAGGACAAAGCCCAAACACCCAGAGCCAAAGAGTGTTAGGTATCACTGAAGTCTTTCTGTCTGTGTGACCTGAAGACTTATTACACTTGAGGACTGTGTATCCTCCAGCCGGTTAGGCATCGCGTTCTGAGCATCCAAGAGTCATTGTGGATTGCCGAGTGAACGAAGTCTGTGAAGGTTTGGAAGTCTCCCTTGAAGACTTACCAGAGTGATTGGGCGAGGACTAAGTGACCTTAGCTCAAGGGGAATAAGGTGAAGACACGGTCTTCTGAGTTAAATCTCAGCCTCCCTAACCAGACGTACAGTTGTCACAACAACTGGAACTGGTCCAACAAATCCTGTGTCCTCAACAAGCAACCGGTTCTATCTCTTCCCTCCTTACTTTGAGTTTGTCTTCGTGAAGTCATTGCTTATTGTTTTATCCGATTGACTTCATTGCTTGACTACTATTGTTGATTGGCTTCATACTATCTTCCATCCTGATCCTACTACCTTGCTGCTATTAATCTTCAAACGTTAATGCTATTGCATACTTGATTATGGCTTGCGTGTTGTAGTTTATCTTCCGCTGCATATCAATTAGGCTGTTTCTATCGTTTGTCTTCGAAACTTCCATGTTTTGAAGACTTTCCTAAAAATCCCTATTCACCCCCCCTCTAGTCGATAACTAGCACTTTCACAAACGTCACAACGTAACTGGGTGACTATAAAGGTGCACTACAGGTATCTCCGAAAGTGTCTGTTGGGTTGACACGGATCAAGACTGGGATTTGTCACTACATATAACGGAGAGGTATCACTGGGCCCACTCAGTAGTGCATCATCATAATGAGGTCAAAGTGACCAAGTGTCTGGTCACGGGATCATGCATTACGGTACGAGTAAAGTGACTTGCCGTCAACGAGATTAAACGAGGTATTGGGATACCGATGATCGAATCTCGGGCAAGTAACATACCATCTGACAAAGGGAATAGTATACGGGGTTGCTTCAATCCTCGACATCGTGGTTCATCCGATGAGATCGTCGAGGAGTATGTGGGAGCCAACATGGGTATCCAGATCCCGCTGTTGGTTATTGACCGGAGAGCCGTCTCGGTCATGTCTGCATGTCTCCCAAACCCGTAGGGTCTACACACTTAAGGTTCGGTGACGCTAGGGTTGTATGAATATGAGTATGCAGCAAACCGAATGTTGTTCAGAGTCCCGGATGAGATCCCGGACGTCACGAGGAGTTCCGGAAAGGTCCGGAGGTAAAGAATTATATATAGGAAGTGCTGTTTCGGCCATCGGGAAAGTTTCGGGGTCACACGGTATTGTACCGGGACCACCGGAAGGGTCCCGGGGGTCCACCGGGTGGGGCCACCTATCCCGGAGGGCCCCGTGGGCTGAAGTGGGAGGGGAACCAGCCCCTAGTGGGCTGGTGCGCCCCCCTTGGGCCCCCCTGCGCTTAGGGTTGGAAACCCTAGGTGGGGGGGGCGCCCCATTTGCCTTGGGGGGCACTCCACCCCCCTGGCCGCCGCCCCCTTGGGAGATTGGATCTCCCAGGGACGGCCCCCCCTGGGGTCCTATATAAAGGAGGACAGGGGGAGGGCAGCCGCACCCTGTGTCTTGGCGCCTCCCCCCTGCTACACCTCTTCCTCCTCCCGCAGTAGCTTGGCGAAGCCCTGCCGGAGTTCTGCTGCATCCACCACCACGCCGTTGTGCTGCTGGATCATCATCAACCTCTACCTCCCCCTTGCTAGATCAAGAAGGAGGAGACGTCATCCGCTCCGTACGTGTGTTGAACGCGGAGGTGCTGTCCGTTCGGCACTTGGTCATCAGTGATTTGGATCACGGCGAGTACGACTCCATCATCACCGTTCTCTTGAACGCTTCCGCACGCGATCTACAAGTGGTATGTAGATGCAATCTCTCTCTATGACTCGTTGCTTAGATGAACTCATAGATGGATCTTGGTGAAACCGTAGGAAAAATTTTAATTTTCTGCAACGTTCCCCAACAGTCAAAGGGCTAGATCTCGTGGTCAACCGCTCCTGGGTTAGTCGGGACGGGGGTCCTGGGGGTAGCAATGCCACCGGAACATCGTACCGGGCCCTCATACACGCGGGGTGGGGTTGTGGCATGTCCTAAGAGGCGGCACGCTTCTCCGGGGTGTGCCCCCCCTCACGGACGGCGCCGCCGCCGGCACCTGGAGGGGGAAAACGGACGCATCGGGTCTACACAGAGTGGATGTAGCTGTGGGTTTGGCCCGGATGTTTCTCCCGGGTGTCCCTATGGGTAGACCTGACACAACCGGCTGGAGAGGTCCACTGGTCAAAGCCCGTCCATGGGAAGTCAAAGGGCTAGATCTCGTGGTCAACCGCTCCTGGGTTAGTCGGGATGGGGGCCCTGGGGGTAGCGATGCCACCGGAGCGTCGTACCGGGCCCTCATACATGCGGGTTAGTGTTGTGGCATGTCCGAAGAGGCGGCACGCGTCTCCGGGGTGTGCCCCCCCCCCTCACGGACGGCGCCGCCGCCGGCACCTGGAGGGGGAAAACGGACGTATCGGGTCTACGCGGAGGGGATGTAGCAGTCGGTTTGGCCCGGATGTTGCTCCCGGGTGTCCCTATGGGTAGCAGTCATCGGGCAAGGTGGCAGGGCTGGATGCTCGACATCTTATGTCATGCCACGAGATGAGTGGGAGGATGTCATGTTCTATATCTTGCACAACATCAAGGAAGTTTAGGATGAGTGGATGAGGTAATACCTTTGCACCATTCTTTTAGTCAATTCATTATGTTCACTTTGCCTAGTTCTTATACCGCTTTTCTTATTGTAGTCGATTTGTTGAGGAAGAGTGGACAGGAATGCTGCCTCCTACTGAAGCGGAGGCACTTGCTCTTCTCCGAAAGGGTGCTGATGGAAGGAAAAATTTCATTGTGTGGTTCATGGAGAAAGTAATATTTCACACTTCCCTATTACCCATTTCACACTTCCAATTAAACTCATGCACCCTATAATTTCAATTAAACTTGTAGGGAAATGATCCGAACGAATCAATGGATGAAGAATTGAGATGGGTTTCCATGGGTTTTGACCCTACCGTCATGACATGCCAAAAGTATGATGTGAATGGGTATCGCTTCCATACAGAGGAGCACCAAAACAGTCGGCCTGATCCCAAAACCATAAATACCGGAGTCTTCACCGAAGGAGATAATAAAGTAGATTACTACGGAAGGGTAGGGAAAATATACGAGCTTACATTCAAACGTGGCCGTAAACACCTAAGTCTCACTGTGTTCAAACGCCGATGGTTCGACCCCAAAAAGGGTCTGAGACATACGCCTTCTGTTGGTTTAGTTGAAGTTAAACCATCAACCGTCTATGCCGGAGCTGATCTCTTTATCGCCGCTACCTAGGCCACACAAGTATATTATCTGCCTTACCCATGCCAGAAAGAGTACCTAAAGGGTTGGGAAGTTGTGTTCAAGGTGTCGCCACATGGTAAGCTACCGGACCCGAACGATGATGATTACTACAACATAAACCCCATGACATACGAGGGAGTGTTCTTTCAATAGGAACATGATGATGTGGTCCGAAACAAGGAGGATGATGACTTGGGTTATGTTGACCTGGACCCAAACGACGACGGCGCACGGATCGATGGTGAGGCAGTTGTGAATCAAAGAGACATAATTATGCTTGAAAAGTTAAATGAAGACGCTGACTCTAACGATGAGGAAGAGCCTCCACCTCCGTCAAACAACGAAGAAGATATGCGGGATAGTGATGATGAGACCGGTCGACAAATAGATTACAATAGTGATGATTCATATGGGTTCTAGAAAATGTATGTTCTTTTAATAATGTGCTCTTCTGTTATTAATGTCTTTCCTGTGTGCTTGTTTTTTATATCCTTACTAATTGTTTATTCTCTTCTCAATGCAGGTTTGCTAATCATTGGCAAGTCCAGCGGTGCCAGTTTCCTCAGTAAACTCAAAGGAGGACTTACTCGGAGTGGATGAGCCCACAAGGTTCCCTCCCGACTACGCGAGGATGGCACCTCACAGGGAGGTGGAGGGGTCGGGGGAGGAGACCCTAGAGGAGGAGGGGGTGGGGGAGAGCCCCTAGAGGACGAGGAGGTAGGGGGAGAGGCAACCGGGCCAAAAAACTCCGGGCCGTGTCCGAAATAGGAGGGTCTTCTTCGATGCCCTCCTATGCTGATGCAGCTTCTAAGTCTGAGGAGGAGGAGTATGTTCCTAATGTCGAGGAGGAGGAGGGTGAGGAGGAGGAGGCCGAGGAGGAGGAGGCCGAGGAGGAGGGTGAGGAGGGTGGAGGGGAGGTTGACCCCGAGTTGTGGGGTGACTTGCCACCGGGTGCTCCGCAGGGGTGGCTGCGTGGTAATGCCGGAGTACCTACACCACCTTCTATCGAGGCGCACAAGTGGCTCATTGAACCTGCGGGGACAGAGTAAGTGCATCTCAATCATATTTTCAACACATGACAACATTTTTTTATTGTACACATGGCAACCCTTTGATTCTTTTGCAGTAACTGGATCCTTCGCGGAAAGGGCCGTAAACCGAACGGCCTTATCACTGTCCTGTTGAAGCAGTTTTGGCCTGGCCTATTCTGCCCGCGGCCAGACAGGGACCCGCAGCTGCGTGTTTTGGCCACAAGTTGGGCCCACTACGAGGCTTGCAGCAACGCGGAGTACGGGACGGCCGCTAAGGCCGTGATCACCAAATTTTGGGTAAGTTCCCTTTTGAATCACTTATCTTCAGTTTCATTCATAGTTTATCATTGAATCACTCAACTCATGCCTTGTTTGCTTCTGGTTTATGCATGATTGCAGCAACTCTATAGAGTTCTTGACAAGCACAAGGCCAGAGCCGACCTGGTCTTACTTGCGTCTGCAAAGAAGAAAGCTCGTTAGTTGCAGTACGAGGTGCGTTGGGTTGCCGTCTCACAGTACTACCACATCTACCTGCAACAAAAGATGACCAAAACTCAAGCACAGAGGCAAAAAATTACCATGAGCAGGGAGCAGTTCATGATGGTAACTATTACTGACTTTTCATTGTTTCAAGGAGTCAACTATATGTTTCGTGCTCACATGTCATGCTTCCAAAATTTGCATAGGTTGTTCCTCGTTGGTGCTATGGAAGGCATGACGGATGTGCGTGTTTGGTGGATAGGTGGGTCGGTGACGATCCAGAGTTTGCTGCCAAGAGCATCAAGGCCTGGGCTAACCGTGTAAAAGACGGGACACACGGCCAAGGAAACAGGAACCACTGGGGCTTCAAGGCCATGAAGGTATATCTATATGAAAGATGCATTTTGGTTCTTCTTTACCGTCATGTTATTATGTATGGCTAACTTCTGTTTGACGTTGCAGGAGGACAAGTTGCAGAGGCCGCTCTCAGACATGGAGTCGTGGAAGCTGGCCCGCGAGCGGAGTGATCGCAAGGAGGGCGAGAGCCAGTACTACGGCAAAGCCGAGAAACACTTGGAGTCTTACACTCAGAACTATCAGAAGTTGCATCCGGATGTTCCCGTTCATGAGGTCGCCCAGTCTCAGATCGACGACAAGGCGGTGGTGGCCATCCAGGGTAAGTCCCATGGCCCGTATTCATGTTTCGATGGCTTGATCACTCCGTCGATCTCGTACACACGGCTTCGAGCTACCAACCCGAGCCCGTTAGAGAGTACGGGGCGTTTGCAGCCTCCCTTAGTCCGCCAATGTGATGTAAGTACTTCCCCTTATCTTCTTTGTCTCTATCTTTCTTAGTTTATTTTCATCACTGCCCACTTAGAAACAACCTCAATTTTGTAGGCATATCAGGCCTTTCTCGAGCATAGACATATTGAGGTGAGGGAGTACTTGCAACGAGTGAACGCAAACGATGATTACAGCCGTCAAGTGATGGCGGTTAGTTTTGCCCTCTTAAACCAAGCTCAAGTTTGCACTTTCATTCCTTCTGACTTTGTTGATCACAGCTTGTTTCTAAGTGGACTTGTTTAACTAACATCCAGGCTATGTTGGCGTCTTGGACTAACCGCACGGAGCCACCACAAGTTGGACCCCCACCACCACCTGCGGGAGACGCACCACACATTCCCACGTTCGAGGAATGGCTGGCACTAGGCGGTGATACTCCGGTTAGTAAATTTGCCTAACTAATGACAAACTAGTTCTCGTTCATTCAACACTATCATGCCATATTTACCGTTAGAATCTTCTTTCAAACATGTAGGGGACCGGTGGCTCGACTCCTGCTCCGTCGACCCCAGTCACTCCGATCTGGCAGAGTGATGGTGGTCGCGGTGGCGGTTTTGGTGGAGGTGGACTTGGCGGTGGCGGTTTTGGCGGAGGTGGACTTGGTGGTGGTGGTGGTTTTGGCGGAGGTGGTGGTTTTGGCGGAGGTGGACTCGGTGGTGGTTTTGGCGGAGGTGGACTCGGTGGTGGTGGTGGTTTTGGCAGAGGTGGACTCGGTGGTGCTTGATGTCGATGATGATTCCATGTATGCGGCCGTTGTGCCATGTCTTTCATGTTTCAACTTTTATGATGTTTCATGTCTTGCACTACTCTTATGTTCGTGAACTTTTGCCGGTGATGATCTTTAGATGATGAACTTGACTATGTTTAAATGATGATGATGAACTGTCATATTTCATATTATTCTGTTTTGAAATGCTGTCAAATGAATTGGAAAAGAGAAAACAGGGAAAAAAACTATACCTACGGCAAAGCCGTCGGCATATATACGCTCAGGAGCCACCAGGAGGCGACACGTGGCAGGCTATGCCTACGGCAAAGCCGTCGGCATAGATATACATCTATGTCGACGGCTTTGCCATAGGCATAGCCCTGCCGCCAGATCGAACCAGGGGGCGACACGTGGCAAAGATATGCCTACGGCTTTGCCGTAGGTATATCTTTGCCACGTGTCGCCTCCTGAGCCGCCAGCAGTTTTGACGGCGCCGTCCGTTGCTGTCAGACGGAAAACTACGCCGACGGCTAAACTATGCCGACGGCTGCCCCAAGGCCGTCGGCATACCCTCCTATGCCGACGGCTATATTATGCCGACGGTCTGACAGGAGTACGCTGACGTGATCTACACTGACGGGGCTATGCCGATGGCAGCCGTCGGCATAGGACCTATGCCGACGGCCCTTGGCCGTAGGCATAGCCCACGAGTTCGGTAGTGATGGCATCCGGCGACCCCCCTCACCACCGACGACCAATAGGTCGCCGACGGAGGAGAGCCGCCAGAAGTCGGCGCTGGAAGGAGCGGCTCTCCTGACGGCGTCTAGGTTTCGCTACCAGCCTAAGTATTCCTAGGGGGCTGCTGGTTGTCGGAAAGTACACACCACTAACTTGGACAAAACTACACACAGTAATGCGGCAAACACAGACACAAACATGAGAAGTACACATACAAACAAATGGGAAGTATGCACACGAATTTCGAAACTACACATACTAACACGAGAAGTACACACAAACAAAAAGAGAAGTATCTCTACTACCTAAAAGAACTATAAGGTTCCGTTTCCCGTTTTACGTCGTCCCACCTTTCGCCATGCCTCTCCTCGTACGACCCCCTGCCCTCCACCGATTTCCCTCCCTCCCTCCACCGGTTTTCACTGGTTTTCTCCTTTGGCCAACCAAACCCAACCTATATTTGGTAGCACAATCAATTCACGCATGGCGATTGATTTCTTCTTTGGTAACCCAACTTTTATTTTGTAATGCAATCAATTCACCGCATGGCGATTGATTTCTTCTTGAGTAAAATTCATCAACAGTCACTAAGCTCGTTCGTCGCGTGCAAAAAAGTCATTGAATTCAAAAACTGTAATGTTCGGGTTGACAAACTTGTTCCGCGTGCGCACATACGGTCACCGCGCCCGTTTTCATACGTATTTTGCTTGCGTGGCGCTGTCTCACTCGCTGTACATTGCCACCTCATCGTTCGAGGGACTGCAGCAGCGGAATGGCGCGACTGGAGGGCCATATCGCAAAAATGCTGCCACGTTCGTACTGCAGTTTGCAGAAAGACCCCTCGAGCCCACCTCGACACTGTCGACCCACTTCAAAACCAGTCGATTCAGGGAAAGAGAAGAGAAAGGAGGAAAGGAAAGAGGAGGAGGCGATGTTGATCGCGTAGGGTTTTCAATCTGACGCACGCAACCCTCGGCGGCGGCGCCTACGCCTGTGAGTTCGCCGTCGATTCGAAGCATGGCACCGCGGCTGCGACCTGATGGAGAGCCACCCCCCATCTACGGTGAGTGATCGCCACCCCCGTCGCTCCTTGTGTTCATGTTCATATGTCCCTGTTCCTCGTGTTCATGTCCCTGTTGCTCCTCGTTTTGGATGTGATGCATTGCTTGGTCCGGTACAGAAAGTATGGTTTTGAGGGGGGTTAAGCCTGGCTCTGTTCTGTTCCCTGATAGCTATGAAAGTATGGTTTTTAGGGGGGTTATGTTTCTCTGTTAGTCATGCAAAAATTAAGCCCGGCTATGTTTCTCTGTTGGGAACTGAATGACACATGTTAGCGTTAACTGAACTTGTCTACAGTAAAATGTTTACTAACTGAATCTATATGCTACCTGAATCTATATGAACTGAATTTTTTAGCCAAGTGGTAAACTGAATTAGTGAGCTATTTGAATTAACTAAACTGAATGTATGAGCTAACTGAATTTGTGAGCTATTTGAATTAACTAAACTGAATGTATATGCTACCTGACTGTATGTGCTAACTGAATTTATTTGCTATACATATAGGTGCTGATCTAGAGGATATGTTTACTGTGGCTGTGAACTATGGTGGGTTTTTCATTGGCGAAGGCACAAACAGGTCTTACATCAATGGACAAATGGCATGGTTTGATTACTGTGATAGAGGGTATTGGTGGTTGAGCAGTATCCAAGACATGCTGTGGAAATTATCCTTTGATATTTCTGGGTCTGCAAGGGTCTTCTGGTGTCTGCCTGGATTTGAGATGATGCCCAATGTCTTGGCACAAATCAGGTCATGTGAAGATACAGAAAACATGTCATGTGCAGTAGCACTTGGCAACAAGTTACTGTGCTTCTATGTTGCTACTGACAATAGCATTGAGCAGAGCCAGGAAACAGGTCAGGTTCATGATGATGTAGTTAGGTTCCCTAAAGCTGAGCTGCCACCTCTCATTAGTCCAATGAAGTCAGAGTTACACAACTCAAACGATATTGCAGATAGGGCTAAAAGTCAGAAAAGGAGGTCACCATTAGATGAAGATTATGACACATATTCATAGTCAGATGATGAGGACTATGTTCCAGAGCTTGTGGATAGTGACTACCACATATCAGAGGATGATGATGATTTGCATGATGATTCAGTTGCAGGCCTACATGATTTGAAAGGGAAGAAAGTTGTAGAGCCCAGTGAGGATTCAGAACAAGAGGACCTACAGTTGCCTGATTCAGATGATGAGGAATTAAGGTTGAAGTTCAAAACATTTGCACCAGAGGACATGTTGAATCCAACTTTCAAAGTAGGGCAAGTGTTTGACTCTGTTAAATTGCTGAGAAGGGCTATCAAAGAGTATAGCTGCAAAAACAGAGTGTCTATACAGATGCCAACAAATGACCAACGGAGACTTGCTGCTAGGTGTGAGGAAGGTTGCCCCTGGTACATGTGGGCTTCTTATGACAATAGAAGCAAGTGCTTCATGATAAAGAGATTAGTTGATGTGCACACTTGTGCAAAGAAGTGGAAAATCAGGGGTTTTAGTTACAGTTTCATTGCAGAGAAGTACATTGAGACTGTTAGAGCAGATGAGAACATCAGTTTGATGAATTTAGGAAGGCTAGTGCAGAAGGATTGGTGCATGAAGGTCTCTAGATCAAAGCTTGGCAGAGCAAGGAAGTTAGCTCAGAACTTAATATATGGAGATGAAGATGCACAATACAACAAGTTGTGGGACTTTGCAAGTGAGCTTAGGAGAGATAATCCAGGAAGTACTTTCTATCTTGGTGTCAATGAACAAGGTAGGTTTGAGCATTGCTATTTTAGCTTTGATGCAGTCAAAAGGGGCTTCATGGAAGGGTGCAGGCCAGTGATTTGTATGGATGGATGCCACCTGAAGACGAACAGTGGAGGAATTTTGTTAACTGCTGTTGGAGTTGACCCAAATGACTGCATATTCCCATTTGCATTTGCTGTAGTGGGCATTGAGGACACAGAGAGCTGGAACTGGTTTATGCAAACTCTGAAGAAAGATCTTGGAATACAGGACACATCATTGTGGACTTTTATGTCAGACAAACATAAGGTAACTTACTGTCCAAGTTTGTAATGTATTTTCTGCATTTTAACTAAGTTATATGCATGTTGAATGAACTTTTCAACTGTTTGACTCTACTTGTAGGGCTTGATCAATGCTGTACAAAAGTTTTTCCCTTACTCAGAACATAGATTTTGTGTGAGACATCTATGGCAGAACTTTAACAAAGAATTCAGAGGAGAAGTTCTAAAAAATCAATTATGGAAAATTGCAAGATGCACAACAACTGATAGGTTTGATGAGGCAATGGAGGAGATGAAGATCATAAACATTGAGGCATACAACTGGCTGGAAGAATTACCCCCTAACCAGTGGGTGAAAGCTTTTCAGAGAGACTGGCCCAAATGTGACCTCCTGCTCAACAATATTTCTGAGGTTTTTAATAAGTAAGTCAAGTAAACCTTGATCTCTAGTTTATCAACATTGCTATGTAGCTCACAAACCTTTTTACTTAAATTCCAAATTCCAACACATGATCATGCCATTATGTAGGTATATTCTTGAAGCAAGGGAACTTCCCATTCTAGCAATGATTAAGAGAATTTTCAACCAGCTCACAACAAGGATGTGCAACAAAAGAGATGAAGCACTATTGTTTACAGGACCCATATGTCCCAAAATTCAAAAGAAACTGGACAAGTACATTGAATTGTCCAACAATTGTTATCCATTAGAAGCAGGAGATGGTGTTTATTCTGTTGCTAGCATGGGTAGGGATTACATTGTGGAGTTGCAGAACTTGGCATGCAGCTGTCAAAGGTGGAATTTGACTGGTATTCCATGCCATCATGCAATTGCATGTATGAGAGAAGCAAGACTTAATCCAGTGGATTTTGTTAATTCTTGCTACTCAGTTGAGAGCTACAATAGGGCTTATGCTCACTTCTTGATGCCACTTAGAGACATGACAGAGTGGAACCACATTGTCCAGTGCCCTAACATTGATCCTCCAAAGTATGAAAAGAAAGTTGGGAGGAAAAAGAAGAACAGAAGGAAACAACCTGAAGAAAAACCAAGCAAGAAGGGAGGGGTGAAGCTGTCAAGGCATGGGGTCATTATTCATTGCAGCCATTGTGGTCTTGCAGGCCACAACAAAGGTGGATGCAGTTCTTACAAAGCTGGCATGCCACCAAAAAAGCAACCAAAGAAGAGGGGCAGAACAGTGGTAGCTGAGTCAGATGAGGAGACTGAGCCTGTGATTACCCATGTAACTTCAGTGTGTCCATTACATACAATTATGTTGCTTTTTTATGTGCACTAACTGGAAAGATGTTCAGGATCATACAATTCATGGTGATCAGGAGTATATGCTGCTAGGACAACATGAGAGAGCCACATATGCAAACTTGGAGGAGACCATGTTGAAAGAGATGATGGACAATGTAAGTTCAGAATGTGAAACCAGGCCATATATTGTGCATGATCATACAATGTTGTTAGAGTATTCTTTGTTGTTGTGTTCTTACATGATGCCATGACTTAACTTTTTGCAGCTTCCACCTCCTACTCAACCAAGAACTCACCCAGGGCCATTACCAGATTCCACTTTCATTGCTACTGCAAGAGAAGCTGTTGCCTCTGGTCCATCTGTGGGAACCAGTATTGCCCAAAAAGCAGAACAAATGAAAAAAGAAAAATTGAGGCAATTTGAAGAGAAGAAAGAAGCAGAAGTCCTGAGGAAGCTACAAGAAGCAGACAAGAAAGCACAAGAGAAGAAGGGTATAGCTGCAGAGAAACTTCAGAGGAAGAAAGAAGCTGCAGAACAAAAGAAGCTTGAAACACAACAGAGAAAGTCAGAAGCAGCAGAGGAGAAAAGGAAGGCACAGGAGGAGAAGAAGCTAGCTCAAGCAGCAGCAAAGGCAGCTGCTGCAGAAGAAAAGAGAATTGAGCAACAGAAGAAGGAAAATCAAGCAGCAGCAAAGGCAGCTGCTGCTGACAGGAGAAGTACTAGAGTTGGTTCAAGCTGGACAGGTTACTACCCAGGAACCACAACATCCATGTTTGACATATTCAAGGATTGAACCTTGCAATGCATTAGTTGATGGTGTTACTGTGATTGGCTACTCCATCAGAGAGTTTATTTTGGTGCTTGTAATGCAATAGTTGATGGTGTTATAGCACAAGTTGCTATAACACCATCAACTATTTGGTACATGTAAAGCAGTATATCATATGGTACTCTTGTTTCTCCTTTTATGCTTCTCAAAGATTCTATGGTACTTGTAGTGCACTGTTAATTATGAGAGTACTGTGGTTATGATGTTGGAGTACATATCATGTCCACTTTCCACTTTTACCTTCATATAGTTGATGCTGATCATAGTGGATGCTGGTCATAGTTGATCCTCTGTCCATCTTCATTTAATTTATGTTTATATGTTTTGGAGGTTTGTCGACAAGGCCTCGACAATGGCCAAAGTTGGTAGGATTGTCAAGGCTTGTCGACAAGGCCTCGACAATGGCCAAGGTTGGTACTCATGAACATTACATTGCCACATATTGAAATCAAGTCAGGATTACAAAAGGTACTAACTTTGCAATCTCAAAATGCAACTACTCCTACAACAACCATCACAAGTAGTAGCACAATAACACATTTCAACAGCTTAACTACTTCAAACCCTAAATTTAACAGTGCCATCATCAACATCATCATTTCACCCTTCTCCATCTCCTTCCATGCGTCCTCCTCCTCCTCCTCCTCCTTCTTCTTCTTCTTCTTCAACATGGTGGCCTCCTCCTCCTCCTCCTTCTTCTTCAACATGGTGGCCTCCTCCTCCTTCTTCAACATGGTAGCCTCCATCTCCTGTACAGCTACATATTCATGTCCACCATCATTCAGATGACCATGCTCAATGAGATATGCCTCATAACTCTGCTCCCAGTGCCAAAAATCGCATGTAACCTGCACAAGACATGAGTGATGTAAGACACACACACACACACACACACACAGAGAGAGAGAGAGAAAGAGAGAGAGATGCTACTGTGAGGTCAATGATGATACCTTGTGCATCTCGCACTTGAAGAACCACCATACCGCAGTCCGAGCAATTGATTAAAGGGAGGCGTCTCCCGGAGTTGGTGGCGGACGAGCTACCAAGGCCTGCCATGGCGAAGAGGATGAACAACCGACAGAAAAGAGGGGACAGAAAAGAGAGGGGAGGGGAAACAGAGGAGGAAGCGACGAGACAAAGAAGAACAGAGAAATTGGGGATTTAGGGTTAGGGATGCGGCGGAAATTTGGGAAATTGGCCCGCCGTGGCATTTTGCATAAAGCACCCTCCAGTCGCGCTATTCCGCTGCTGCAGTCCCTCGAACGATGAGGTGGCAATGTACAGCAAGTGAGACAGCGCCACGCAAGCAAAATACGTATGAAAACGGGCGCGGTGACCGTATGTGCGCACGCGGAACAAGTTTGTCAACCCGAACATTACAGTTTCTGAATTCAGTGACTTTTTTGCATGCGACGAACGAGCTTAGTGACTGTTGATGAATTTTACTCTTTCTTCTTTAGTAACCCAACTTAACTAACGGACGGTAATCAATCTCCAAATACCAAAACCAATGGATACAAGGCAACAAAAATCAATTCATGTATCGCAATCAAATTCTTCTTTAGTAACCCAGCTTAGCTCATGGACAATTAATCTCTACATCACCGTCGTTTGCCTCTCGCCAATGACAAAATTCATACCAGACACATCATGTACGCGACCTAGTGTTGGCCTGGATCCTATGACGTGGTGTTGGGTTCATGTCAAAATACCACACCATCCTATGTGCCAATTTTGCACGATCGACCGATCCAATTCCCGATCCACTCAACGCAATCAATCCGCCGAGCAAACCAGAGAAACCCTATTCCCTCCCCCATCTCGTGTATTATCCTATGGTGGCGTCACAGGTCGAGCGGCGCCGGTGCAGCAATGGAGACGTGCTTATGTTGCATCAGAGGCCGGACGTGAGGTACCCAATTTATCATCTCTTCCTAAGCCTACGTCATCTCTCTCCTCTCGGGCATCTCCCTTGCAATGGCGTGCGGCAGTGGGCGGCGCAAGAATGCAGAGCGGCTCATCGAGGGAGCACGGCGTGTGCGCTGTTGTGCTGAGTTGGCGCGGCGGTGGTGGTCAAAGGATGCGCTTGCTTGAGGTCGTGGGCCTTTATGTTGTAGGGGACGGCGCACGCATCGGTGTGCCGAGGTGGCAGGGAGGCGGTCGCCAGACGACGCGTGTATCTGAGCCCTAAGGTCATGGGGCTGAGATGCTGTCGGCGATGCGTATGTTCGCAAGGATATTTTTTTTGACAGTGCTACAGCGGGCTTACGCCGGCCTAAACCATTTTCAATATTATAAATGTGAGACTGAGATACAACACAACAGCTACAACAAGTAGAACCCGACACACACAAGAGGGAACAAGGAACAACAGAGAAGAACCAGAAACAAGGTACGACAAGCAGCCAACACCAAGAACTTAGCACCCAACACCATTAGGCAGACCGAGAAGAGCGGGAAACTAAGGATCTCACGCGACAATAGCCTGGGGAGGTCATCTAGCTTCATCACGCATCAGAAAACGGCCATTGCTAGCTTGTGTGGCTTGTATGAGTAGAGCTTAAAGCGAGGGAGAGGGACGCACACGTCCGCTCTCATGGGAAAGATGAGTGCAAAGAGAAGGCTCGGTCTATGGTTTTCTCCACTCTCAATGTGGCTCGGCTGTCATATCGTCTACGGCTCCATCTCGCCTACACAGGCTCCTCATTCTAATCGGTTGTTAAAGCCTCAAAGGTGACTGAACCATTGTTTCGATACTCTTTGGTTTCTGCTATGAACTAATACTGAGAAAATTTGTCTATACATATGTTGATGCTCCTTGCAAGTCACAGTAGCTCATGTTTATTTCTTTCTGGAACGAGGTGCAACTTGTGGGCAGATGAAGATTAGAGAATGCAACTAAGGGAAGAGAGGATACTACAAGGATTGAGAAGGCATGCAAGTGAAAGTCTACAATCTACATCCAACATGTCATCATGCTGAAGCTGTGTTTGTATGGCTGTAGATTTTTATCCTTGTACGAGTGGTGTTCTTGAAGCTTCAATTGGTGTTGCCGTCAGAAGGCTTATACGTTCATCATCTTCTACATCAAGTATAGTGGTTAGTTGTTTTGGTCAACTCTGCATTTTTATTTTCTCATAATTACTTCACCGCATTTTGTGGACATCAAAAGTAATAGTACTGTAATTGGTAAAAGTTGGTCCTGTAATATCCAATCGCATGCTCACGATATTTGGTAGGTCTTTGTATTTATATGATAGTTTTTTTAAAGATGAAACTTTTATATCAAACAGTCCGTATCAATTTTGTTCATACATGCATGGTAGAACGGGTTGGGTGGAACCATAATCTCTTTTCATAGTTTGCTCATGTGAAGAATAAATATACTACATTTTTGCGGGTTCAAGATTAAATATACTACTTGTAGTCTTCTGATTCTGCTAATTCATTTCTATACTACACACAAGGCCTTGTTCCATATATTCACTCGGTATCTTCTTTTCGTCACACGAGCAGTTTCTAAATTTTACAAAGGTGCGCCAAAACATATAGGTCATTAGTTAATTGCTATCATTTTATGGTAGCAAGTTCAAGTAATAGTTTGAACACATTCAAGGAATAGTATAAATAATGCCTATTACATAAAAATAAAGCTGAGAATTTAGATATATTGTTTGTCATAGAGTTGTTGTTGGCCGATTTACATGAAATTAATTCCCTCGGTTGTGGTGGCAAACATACATATCATCCATATTGATATTGCACTGGCGTGGATAAGGTGATGTCAATTAAGAGACATTGTCAATCCACATAAAAGCAAATTCTGGATGGGCATGTATGTATATTTTTTCCTAAATACAATTGAGAATTTTCCCACAAAAAAATACAATTGAGAATTAGTGTTTGTATAATTGGGTATCATATTAATTGATGCAGGGAATTGAAGGGTCGAGAAATCGGTTTCACAAGGTAGGAAATAGCATAGTTGGCTTATGGTCCAGCGGGCAATAAGATGGGAATGAGGAGGAGGCGGTGATTTGATGGTAATAAAAGTCGCCAGTAATAATAAATGTATTGTTGACATGACTAATAATGAACTCTTAAAATTTGTGCAATTCCGTTGCAATGCACGGGCAATTAGCTAGTATATATCCTTTTATTTTTTTGTTAATAAAAATGCATTCAATACTTTTGTTAGAAATGTTCATACCACATTTTCACCATTTTTTAGCCTTCATAGTGATTTTTTTGGTGAAAAAAATAAAGAAAAGAGTAAAAGAAAGGTTTTGTGGTCATGTAACTGATGGAATATGTTCTAAACACTCTAAACACGAAAACGAAAAACCTTCTCCATCACCGCCACTAAAAAACAATATGGTACTAAGCACAACAACCCCCTCCCTCCCCGCCCCGCACATCGACCGTCCATTGGTTATCCTCCCCGGCCCATGGCCCCTGTCATCTATTGGGTATCGCATACATTGGATATCCTCCCCAAGCCATGATCTCTTTCATCCATCGGGTAACTTCCCAAACCAAGACGTCCCTCTACCAACATGTCTATATGTCTGTGCCCAACGACATAGCAAGCAACACATGGTTACATATAAGAGACATCCTCCCCCAGAAGACTGGCATGATTGAGGGGTCACTCTCGTCCTTATAGGTCATGATCTTCTCCCTCTAAAAAATGACATGGGTTCAAATACAAGTAACCGATGATGTATTAGATTAGAAAACCCTTGTGAAGGAACTCACTCCATGTTTCCAAGTGACTAGTGGCATTCCTTGGCTCTAACAACTTAGGAGCACAAGGGAGAGCAATGAGCCGTGTTAATATTATTATACTGACTCGCTACAATTTGATGTTAAAACTAGCGATCACGAGAAGAAAACAACCATGGGCTCATGGGTCGCTCATGCGACTCATGAGGCTCCTCAACTGCCCCTTAAACTTCCCCTCTAATTGTCCATGTTTCCTCGTTGTCGCCGGCCTGTAGCTGGAGAGATCCACATCCTTCCCTACTCCTCTACGCTCTATAATGCATTTCAGGCTCCCACGCATGGCACTGCATCTCATATCTGTTGAGGCATGGATCTGGGTTCTGGTTTCTCGCCGGCACCGGTTTTTGCGGTAGTAGACTTTCCAGGTCGGGGCACGTGTACAACGGTCCACAAAGGAGATCCAAGAATTACCTTTGTGCACCCTATCCATGGAGACAGACGCAGGGCGACAATGTGTCGGGGAAGGAGGCCCGAGCCTGCCTAGTCTTGACATGGCCGGCCCTCCCAGTTGTTCCTCATAGACTGGTCTCTCATTGTATGCCCTGGTATCTCATTGACCAAATTTGTGTTGGTCTCTGTCGGCGTTGGCTCTCGACCGCTAGGAGGCAGGATGTATATGATTGTGGAGAAGCATCGGTGTGCCAGGTGTGTCAGTTGGGTGCGCACTTCTGGCTCGTTGTATGTTGGGAGGTGGGCCGATGAGATTGACTGCGGGATCCTAGATGCCATGGCAACATCCTAGGAAGGTAGACTGCGCTTGGAGGCACCCCGTGAGCCTTGTCACATCATTGTTGGTGCTCCCCCTGGTTATGTGGATGGTAAGGGGCACAATATCGCTGGTGGTCCTCATGAGGCTGCTACTAGCAATGGTGGATAAATCCTGATCCATATCTGGAGGCCTAGATCCATCATGGCATGCTGCTCCTCAGGGTTGGCTTGGTGGATGGGATCTGCGACATGGTATGCTAGAGGTCTCGAGTGAAAGCTTAGCGCTTCAGTGTCGGCATCAGCGACACCTTCAGGGTGTCACGTCCCCCTTGGGGCATTGTCATGGATGTCTGTGCTATCCATATTTGTACTCGAGGTGAAAACCCACATCCATGCGTACAAACTTGAGGACGGCGCGATTGCATCATATCCCTCTTGGGATGGCTTGGATCATCTCCTCAGGCTTCCTCGGCATTGGTGGTAGGCATCCTTGTTTTGGTCTCCTCCCTTATACATGTAACTACATCTTCCAATTTTTTTTTGAACCGAACCAGCAGGAGCTCTGCCATTGCATTAAGAGGAGGGAACAACTGTACATCAGCTGAAGATCAGCTTACAGAGAAGGAGTAACCAAAACAGGCAAGAGGGCCATGAACAACCCTGTCGCCCAACACCTAAGCCTAACCCCCACATGCCTCAACTAAGAGGCGAAAGTCATCACTAGCAAGCCTGGCAACATCAGCTGCCGAAGTGCACTTTCCATCGAAGGTTCTTCTGTTCCTTTCGAGCCAGATGTTCCAAAGAGCGAAAGATGCCATGGAGAGCGAGTTGTTCCTTGTTTTGTTGGGCTTGAGCTGGAGCAAAGCGCCCCACCAGGAGTTCACCGAGGAGGCAGCCAACGCTGTAGCTGTGAGGTCAGCATGAGTAGCGCTCAGCGAAAGCCACACCTGCCTCACATAAGGGCACTGAAAAGAGAGATGTGCCGCTGTTTCAATCACCAAGTCACATAGTTTACACTTTGGATCATGTGGCCATCCGCGCAAAAGCAATCTGTCCGCAGTCCAGTTTCTGTTCTGAAGCAGAAGCCAAAGGAAAAACCTTATTTTCCTATCCGTTTTCACCTTCCAAACACTGGCCAGCTCTGGTTGGTGCAAGCGCCCAAGGAACTGTGCATGGTACGCAGATTTGGCCGAGTATGAACCATCAGCCGACAGATGCCAGGCAATGCTATCTCTGGAGGTTGATAGTTGCACATTTTGGACCTTCTCCCAAAGTCCCAAGAATTGGTGGATTTCCTCGTGAGAGTTCATGCGCATTAATCCTCTCATCCAGCAACCATTGTGCAAGGCATCTTTAACAAAGCTGTTTTTCTTTAAGGCCAATCTGAACATCAAAGGAGCTACCATAGCCGGGGACTCGCCGTCCAGCCATCTATCCTTCCAAAACTTGGCCGAGCACCCATCCTCGATGGTGATCTTAATGCAAGCCTGGAAAAGTGCCCTATCAGAGTCGTCACAAGGCACCGGAGTCCCCTTCCATGGTCTCTGAACATAGTCCCACTCCATCCACAGCCAGCGCAAGCGAAGAGCTCTACCAAAACATTTTAAGTCCTTGATACCGAGGCCCCCAGTCAACTTCGGAGCACACACTTTTTTCCAGGACACCATGCATTTCCCTCCATGGGCAACCTCTTCGCCAGCCCACAAAAAGCCCCGCCTCAGCTTGTCAATCCTCTTAATGAACCAAGCACTCAGATCAAAGGAGGTAAGGATGTACGTGAGAGTTGCTGTGAGGACAGAATTTACAAGCAAGCACCGTCCCAGCTTGGTCATGAGCTTCCCTTTCCATGGCTGCAATCGCCCAGCAAGTTTATCCAAGGTAGGCTGCAATTCAGCCCGGGTTGGTTTCCTAATACTCAGAGGCAAGCCTAGGTAGGTGCAAGGGAGGTTTCTAGGGATACCCCCAAAGTCAGCCAACAAGCTAGGCATATCAATTTGCTCGCATCTAATGGGGTAAGCGACAGTCTTGAGCAGGTTCGTTTGCAACCCAGAGATGTCACCAAACCTCGAAAGAATGGCCTGCACCCCCACAATGTCCTCTTGCTTAGGATTAATGAACAAAGTTGCATCATCAGCATAGAAGCTGACACGCAGACAAGCAGCTCTGTTGCGAATTGGGGAAAGGATGCCCAGATCAGTGGCTTTGGAAAGGAGCTTTTGGAGTGGGTCAAGAGCCAGAATGAACAACATTGGCGACAACGGGTCGCCCTGCCGCAGCCCACGCCTGTGTCTGAAAGGTTTCCCAGGAATTCCATTGAGCAGAACCCTAGAGGAAGAGGTGGCCAAGATCAAGGACACAAGGTCTCTCCATTTTTTCCCAAAGCCATAGGCCCGCAACACCTCAAGAAAGTAGTCCCAATGCACAGAGTCAAAAGCTTTTGCAATATCCAATTTCATGAAGAGCATGGGAGTCCGCTTCACATGTGCCTCCTTAATCACGTTGCGAACAAAGAGGAAATTGTCATTGATGCATCTTTTTTTGATGAAAGTACTCTGGCTGTGGGAGACAATACTATCCAATTCCGGACCCAATCTGTTGGCCAATATCTTGCAAAGAATCTTCGCAATGCTATGCATCAAACTCAGGGGTCTGAAATCCCCAGCAGTAGCAGCCCCGTCCTTCTTTGGGATGAGCACAAGGTGGGCAGTGTTCAGCAAATTCCAAGTGTCCCCTTTCAGGTCAAAGATCTGTTCCAACGCCTTCAGCAAATCAATTTTCACTAGATCCCAACATGCTTTCAAGAAATTACCAATGAAACCATCTGGACCAGGCGCCTTTTCGCCATGCAAAGACCATATAGCCACCTTGATCTCCTCCATGGTAACCTGGCAGTCCAGGTGCTGCAGCTGCAGTGTGGGGAGCTCGAGGAAGCTCTCATTCAAGCAGAAACGACGCGGCTGCATATTACCCAGAAGGCCCTGAAAATGATCGAAGAGGATCTTTTCTTTTTCCTTGTGCTCAGATTTTGCCCCCTGCTGCCCCACCAGTGTTGGAATATGGTTTTTACGCCTCCTCCCATTTGCCCTCAAGTGGAACAACTTTGTATTGGCGTCATTGACTTTGATCCCAAGCAATCTGGACTTCTGCCTCCACCTGATTCTCTCAATAGCCGCAAACCCTAGGAGCTTAGTTTTTAAGGAAGCTCTTAGGTTTCTCTCATCAGAGGAGAGATCTCTGTCCTCTTGGGCCACATCAAGTTGAAAAATAACTTCATTGGCAATGTCTTCCTGCAGTCTTCTAGCCTTTCTTTTCTCCTTGTCCCATTTCTTAAGAGCATTGGCCGTCCTGGTGAGCTTTGTGTGAAGGACCCTGATTGCGTCTTGGGAGTGAACATGCTTGTTCCAGGCCTGAAAGACGATCTGAGGGAACTCTTCTGATTTAAGCCAAAAGGACTCAAATCGAAACCCCTTGTACTTTTTACAATCCATCTTCTTTAGGACCTGGGGGCAATGGTCAGAGACAGAAGAGGACGCAGGAGACAATTGTAACTGGGGAAAAGCCAGCTCCCACTCCTTGGACATGAGCATCTTGTCGATTCTGGTGTGGGTTGCCTTTTCCTTTTCATTGCACCACGTGAAACGCCGCCCCAACAAAGGTAGTTCTCGCAGCTCTAGATCAGCAATCACAGCTTTAAACCTACTAATCATCCTCAAGTTCATATTACTGTTGCTCTTATCTTCCGCCCGACAAATCATGTTGAAATCACCAACAATGAGCCACTCCTCCTTAGCAACCAATTTTAAGCTCCTGAGCTCTTGCAGAAATAAAATTTTGTCAGCCTCCCTCTGCGGTCCATAGACATTGGATAAGTACCAACAGCGGTTGTCAGCTCTGCAGGTAACGGTGCCGGACAGGGAGAACTGAGCAGGTGCCAACCCATCAGCAGAAATCGTGAAATCCGAGGAGCAGGCAATGAGCATCCCACCCCTGGTACCATTTGCCGGGTGGAAGATGAAGTTGTCTTGAAAGCGGGCACCCAGAGTTTCAGACACCAGTTTTTTGTCAATAACAGCCAGCTTTGTCTCTTGAAGGCAAATGATATTACAGCCACAATCAAATACCAATTTAGCAACAGCCCCTCTCTTTGCCGGGTTGCAGAGGCCCCTAACGTTCCAGCTCATAATAGACAACTCCATATGGAAACCAAATCAAACTCAGCATCACACCAGCAACATCCACTCTTTGCCATCCAATAAGTTGTAACAGCCAACGGCCACGCCAGCGCCCAGAACAGGGGAACAATAAATTTTTCAAACATTGGGAAACAGAGGGGAAACTCAACACACATCAACATCAACCAGCTCAAGCCTGAACCACCATCGGCAAGGAGTTAGCAGAGCCCTTCTTCGGGCTGGCAGCGTCTACAAGGGAGGAGATCGCCTTGATGAAGAAGTCGGGCAGCGCCTGCTTGTAGAGGTTGCGGTAGCGCTGCAGGTCTTGGGCGCCAGGCGAGCCTTTAGGTGGGAGGAGCCCCCCCTTCTTCATGAGCACCAGTTGTGCTTTCTCCATGGACGGAAGATTGCAGGAGGGCTTCGCCGCAAGCCTGCCACTGGATCTGGTGGGCAGCAGCTCCGCGCACACAGGCCCTTTCTTCTTGGAGCGCGGTCCGACCTCCGTAGGCGGAAGAGGGGAAGGGGAGGAAGAGGCCGCCAGGGTTGGAAGGATTGGCGGCAAGGCGGCGGAGGCCATGTTGATGAGGAAGGATTCCAGAGCATCCGGTGGATTTGGGAGGGGGCTGGTCATCTCCACAGGTTCTGAAGCGTGGCTTAGTTCCTGTGAAGCGTTGCCTACCACCAGATTGTGGCCCATCTCCATCGCCCCAGGTTCATGGCCCAGCTCCGAAAGGTCAAGGCCCGTCACCAGAGAGGCCAGAGGCGGCTCCACTGGGACGGGGCCCATCTCCACTCTAAGCCCACCACCGCCCAAGGACAGCCGCACCTCTTCAGCCAGCTGGGCCAGCTTGCTAGCCCCCTCGTTATCTCCCACTGACTCAGCACCCCGACCGGCTATTGGGAGCGGAGAGAAGCAGATCAGATCTTGCACCATGGCCAGCTCAGCAGGTCCCACCAGCTTGTCGTCGTTCTCAGACCCATGAACCAGCGCAAGAGATGGTCCACAGTCCATCAGGCTCTGAGTCTGCACCGTCTGGTCGGCCAGGGGCAGCAAATGCAGACTTGCGAGAGAATGGGAGGCAGCCATACTGGGATCCTCGGACTGCAGCAACGCTCCATCCCCAAACTGTGTGGTCAAACCATCCAAGGCAGTACACTTCTCTCCCGCACGCGTCACCACCAAAGCCTCCGCAGCAGCACACTGGGCCCCCACATCTGAGCCACTCTCAGCCAAGCGCGCATACACGCCATGCATTGGCTCGTGGCCCGCCACAGCCTGGTCAAGCAGAGCAGCAGCATCGACGGGACCATGCAGCGCAGCGTCAGATGCCTTCTCTCTCCTCCATCCACCATGGCCGCCGGACGAAGATGCCGTAGCCCGCAAGATGTGCCGACTGCCACCGCCACCAGCAGGCGGTCGACGGTCGACAGAGGCGCGATCTCCAGTACGACCGTCCCGGCCGCCCCCGAAGCTACTACTCCCACCGCCGCCGGTGCCGCCGGTGCCGTCTTTGTCCTCTGGGAAGCGCAGCCTAGAGTGAACCGGACCCCGAGAAGGAGGCAGCGGAGGAAAAGTGCCGTCATCGTACTCCAGGTTCCAGCGGTATCCCCAGGTTACCGGCCCTCCGCTGGAGGGAGATCCATCAGAAGGGATACCGCTAGCGTTGCTGTGGGAGCTGATGTTGCTATCAGGGCTGTGGCCAGGCTGAGCAGAGTAGTCAAGGACCCTGTCGAGGTGAAGCCAGACCGGGTGGGCCAGCATCTGCAGAGGCCCTTGCCTGACCGCCGGCTCAGCTAGGATGCCCAGCTCCGGGAAGTGCATGAGCGGCGACTCCACCTCGATTGGCTCCTCAAGCCAAAGGATGCCGCGGCGCGCCAGGTGGTTGACATTAGCCATCCACACCCAGAGCCGCAGGCAAGCAGTTTCCTCCTCGCAGTTGGTGGAGTGGTCGATGGAGTCGATGAGACCCGTGCCGGCGAACAGGGGGGGTCGCCGAAGCAACGTCCCATGCATGGTCCGGCACACCCTCGATGCAGACGCGCACCTTGAACGGAAGAGTAGCAGCCACCGCACGCCTGAAGCGCGTCCAAGGCGCCAGCAGGAAGGAGACGCGCCCCAACACTAGGGGCCCTTGGGCCCCTAGGGCCAGGTTCCTTGTGGCCGGGTCGGAGAAGGAGAACAGGAACTCCCCCGTCGCACTGAGGGTGACCTTGACGGCGTCGTCCGCGATGTGGAAGTGCGAGGCCACCGCCCTTTGCACCTCCATCAGCCGAAGATCCGGCCTGAAACCCACGACGACAGCGACGACCGCATGCCGCATGAGTCTATGCTCCGCATCCGCCATCGCCGCCGAGCGCGGCGCCACAGCGAAGACCTCCGTCCTCCTCTCCCCTCCCGGCGCCTCCATGGTTCTCCTGGGCAGGGGGAAGCGGTCTTGAGTTGGGCGGGAAGCACCACCAGCAGCGGGAACGAGGGGAGCTCTGCCAGAGGCAGGGGCGACTGGAGGCGAAGGAGCAGTCGGGGAAGGCGATTTCCTGACCGGGCACCCCCAAGCTTTATGACCAATCTCGCCGCAGAGAAGGCAGCAAGCAGCGTTCCGGCAAGAGGCAATGCGATGGTAAGGCGAAAGACATAGAAAACACTTCCCCTTAGCCTTCTTAAGAAGCAACAGCTTGAGCTCTGAAGGCGGGGGAAGATGGTTGTGACGCATTGAAGAGCGAGGCCGCTGCCTGCTGCGGACCTG